>NC_139683.1:42906847-43056367 GCF_964106915.1 Podarcis gaigeae
CCTCCTGAAGGAGCCCAGGCCACATAGTGAGGGAAGCAGATCTGTGTTTTCATATGCAGGGCTGCCCCCATCAGTGTCTAAAGCAGGGGGTGAGCTTTGAAATTGCAAAGGGATGTATAGGTGAGAGGTACTGAACTCTTCCTCTCTCCCACCCCCACTGAGCTTTGCTCCTTGGTATGAACTTCTTTGGCATTTTAAACCTCACCCCCAGCCTTTGCTTCAAATGTGATTGGGATAGGCATGCATTTAAAGAAATGGATTGCATGTAGTTTGGGCCTGTGTGACCTCCTTTCAGTCGCAATGTTAATTAGCTGTCTCTGGTTATACGACAATCTCCTAGGCTAATCTATCATACATGGTTGTTAAGAGGAAAATTTGATACTGAGGAGTGCTGTACAAATGATTGATAATAGTCTCTCTCTGATCACGAAATGGAAGACCTAGTCACTTCTCCAAGATTACTTAGAGCTGATTATTATATCAAATATACCCATTACGACTTCTTTCATCCATATGTGCTGGGGGGGGGAAAATAGCTGACCACTTGGTTTTACACATATGCTTTTAAACACCAAGTGCACGATCACATTTTCTCTGCATGTCCTCCAAGTGTCCCGAACTTCCAGGGACAGTCTCGGAATTATGAAAGCCGTCATGGATTCTGATTTGATTCTGGACTCTCCCTATTTCCCCTGCTGGTGCTGCCATTGCTGAGCCTGGGGACAATGATGAGCTTGTGCTCGTCCCTAGTTGTAGTGGCTGTGGCTGAGAGGGAGCATCCCGTTGCCTTTTCATGGCCGCCATTATTGGTCTTCTCCCTTGGACAGCTTGTAGTGGCCGCTGGAGAGTGGGCAAGGAGGGTGAATGACTGCCCCTACTGAGGCCCAGATCCATGTGGCCGCAGCTCTGAGGGGGCAGGCAGGGGGCAGGGCCATCCTGGGTGGGAAGAAAGGGGGAGTGCAGTGCAGCAGAAAAAGTCTTTATTTTAATTTTGTAATGCTTTCTGTGTCCATGTTGCCCCTTTCTAAAGATTTTTTTTATTGGTGTGTGCTTTTCTTTTTGTAAATCTACCAAAGAATAAATAAAATAAAATTGGGATTAAGGGGTTTTCCCAGGACAGTGAAGGGAGTGTGTTCTGTGTGTTGTTGGTGTAGAAGTGGTGACACTCACCCTTTTCCTGATAGGAAATATGGGGGGGATACAAAAATGGGGGGGGGGGTTAAGGGGTAAGTTGGGGGGAGTGAGAAATGTCCCTATTCTCATCTAAGGAATGTTGGAGGGTATGTCTTTGAATGTGATGTACATTCCATTTCCTTGATGATCTCTTAATGGTTAATTCCCATTTTTCTTTGAGTTTTCACATTATGTGAAAGCCACTTCTGGAAAGTTAGTAGAATATTGCACATGTCTGGCCTTTATTTCCATGTTATTTGATAAAAAAAAATCCCATTTCCCTTAACCTGGAAATCATGGGAATAAAGTGACACAATTTGGGGTGGTATATAGGCATGTAGTTCTTTCCTGCTGCTTTCACAGCAGGGAACAAAATCATGTTATGTGTGGCATAACAGTAGTGATATTGTCCAATGATGTTCATTGTTTTGTCCCACAATGCCCACTGGCATAAATAAAATTTAACATGACATTAGGCTTGTCATACATCAGGAAAATTCCCAACGTCCTGGGTGTAAAAATGGCATCAGGGAAATTTTGCTGAATGGGCAAAATTTCATGGCAAACCCAGATATATGGCAACGCAATGGGAAAAGCAGCGGAAACAGCTCAAAAAGCTTAAAATCCCTTAAAAACAACTTTGCGGGTGTCAGGAATTTTACTTTTTGAAATATGGCAACCCTGTATAGCAGTCACAAAGCTGCAATTCCATAATGCAACAGGTACTGCAGTATGAAAGGAGCGTTAGAAAATGAGACAGAAGCACTAACATTATAATCAGGAAAGCTAATGCAATTTATTCCATGTATAAATGTACCCTTAGTTTGCCTGACAGATTTAAGGTTAAACATGGACTCTGGAGATCTGGTTTCAAATCCTTGCTAAACTATTATGCCTACTTGGTGGTCATGGGAAAGCTACTATCTCTGAACCTGACCAACTCAGATGGCTATTGTAGGAATAACATGGGAATAATGTATGTTGTCCTGCTCTCCTTATGGGAAGGAGGAATACAATAAAATGTATCTTTGTGAATCAAGGTACATGTGGCGTGGTGATAATATACCTATGGAAAACACAAGAAATACTCACTACTGAAATATTTTGTGCTTGGGTAGTGAGTGTCACCTTACAAAATATACTATGCACAGTCTATGATGTGTTGCATGACTATGCACCACCTGGTTTCTGACCAGGAGTTTCCTGAAATGGGAAGGCAAACTTAGCATGGTGCTAGTCTGTATTGCTTTCAAACTTTGCCTAATCCCATCCTCCCATGTACTGTTGAGCCTTTGCTTTATGCAGTTGGTTGCTCTTCCATTTGTTTACATGAGTAAGACCAGAGATCTGAATACATAGAATGCAATTAATTAGGTATTCACTTGGGGGTTATATGCAGTTTGGTAGATAAACTGGCTTGCATGCTCTACATGGTTTCCAAGGAGTTTGCATCATCTCAAATGAAGGGATCAATCAAAGGAATGTTTCAGATGAAAATGTAATTGCTTTCAAGGATTAAAATTTTAATCATGTTTATTCAATTACCAATTAACGTCTAGATTCCACAGTTTAGATCTTTATGGAAATAGGCCCATTGTTGTGAAGATAAAGGCAGCACATGCAGGTTTGAAAGGGACTGTTGTGAAATCATTTTACATTGGGTGGAATTTACTTCCACTGAAGCAACTCTTAATTTAATTTCACTGAAAGGAATGTGCCAGAGATTTCATATGTTGCAGCTTCTTTCTCACCAAAATATAGACATAGCTGCCATCTGGTATAAAAAGACCCTGGATTACATATGGACAAAAGAAATAATGTTCTCTACGAAAAACATTCCATATGCTTGCTTATGAAATGGTGGTTTAAAAAAAAACACCCAAAAACTTTGATACAAGTCCACCATTATTTGTGAAACTTCTTCCTCTTATAATTAAAATAGCTGATTCTAAAGTCACTCACTAAATGATGGTGGTGCTTTCATTGGTGTTTGGTTTTGGAAACTGCAACTTAGTTAAGTTTACTTTTAATTGCCAACTAAATTGAATTTGTCCCCTATCCCAGATGCAGGTGAAAAGAAAGTGATTCTTTGGGTAAAGCTATGGCTACTGACGTGGCATAAGAGTGTTTTAAATGCAAGTTGTGGATGTGACCACAGTTGTAAATGCATGAAGATGTCGTTCTAACCATCAGTGCAGGGGCAGGATAGCACACGATCCACTCTACCCTCTCCATGTAGTCAGCTGTTGTCTGAAAAGGATTAAACATTGACCACAATAGTCACAAGGAGTTGGGGTAGCCAGACCATTGTAGTTCAACTGAAGGTAGGCTTGGCATCAAGTATATTGCAAGTAACATGTATAATCTGAACACTGATACCACTAAAGTCTTTTTGCAGATGGAAATATGTTCTGTTGATCCTCTCTCTTGTTCTTCAGGTATATTAGGAAGAACGAAATGAAAGTAAATTTATCTGAAGAATCTAGGTCATTTATAAATCTGTGTGCATTAGGATATTGATCTCTTGGCACTCTCGCAAGAAGGAAATCTGAAGAAATCTGAAATAGTGAGCAATATGTTGCCCCATGCAACAGAGTGTAAAGTTTACAAATGATCTCCCTGATGGACAATGTGGATGTAGAATGAAAAGCTCTCTGGCTTTCTTTCTTTCTTTCTTTCTTTCTTTCTTGTTAAGAGAATTTAGTAATGTAGTTATAAATTCTATAGTATTTGCATTTATTTATATTAAGCACAAAGGCAGTATTTTGTAACACTATTAATATCCTGACCCAGTTAAACTGAAGGACTTGAGTTTAAGAAGATTTAGACCCTGATCCTAAACATATTAAATTGGAAGTAACTTCCATTGATTTATTTTAACAAAGAAATTGTCCTTTTAAACCGAACTTGCATTCAAAATAGGAATTGGTAAGAAGAGAACACTGAAGTATTAATCTCAGGTAAAAAAAAAAGTAAATAGAGCCTTGCTCCCTTTTTCCTTTTTGCCATCTTCATGTGAGAAAGAGATAATATATCCGCCACTGCTCATCAAAACATTTCTAATTCCATTCTCTTGACTTGCTATTCTGAGAATGATAAACCTGTAGACAGAGCTCTGCTTCAAGCCAGGCAGCACCATCTGCTTTAAACAGAGCTGCTAAAATTATTGCAATTGATTGAATAACCCCCAGTGAACTGATACTGGGTATGTGTATGTATTCAGTTGATGATTGGTGGGGAGACTACACACATATATGGCAGTAAAGCTTCCCATTTCACTTCTATCCCTGGACATAGAAAAATCTGGACATAGAATCCCTCCTAAAACAATATTTTGGGTTTAGACTTAAGGCTTCCGTCTTTTACTCACATACATGGGAGTAACCCCATTGACCTTACTCCATTACATTCAATGGGACTTATTTCCTTGGGGACTTCAACAAACCAGTTAGTGCTGCTAACTTTGGATCCAAAGGACTGAAATTAGGATAGAGAGTAGTCACCTTTATGTGTGAATCAAGTGACGCACTCTGTGATTGCTGCTAGGAATTGGGCTGCTGGACCTGCCCTGATCACCAGGCACACTGCTGGCCACTCCTGCTTGGCATCCATGTGTAGGAGATGACTGTCTGCAAAGGGAGGGGAAGATTATGTTTGAGCAGTTGCTCCCATGAAGACCTGGGCAGTGCAAAGAGTGCATGCTAAAGCATGGATATCTGAGTGTATGGTCACCAGCATGGCTGATATTGGGAATAGGAGCAAGTAATCACATGGTGCTCTCTCCACTCCTGATCAATGGCTGGTTTTTCCTTTTGCAGACAGTTCAAAGTGGCTTTGCGTTCTCTTCTGTCACATTACCACCTACTGGTTAGCTGTACATTGTTCTGCTTCGCAGTGATGTGGGGTCAGGAGAGCAGCTTCGCATCACCACTCCATCACCCTGGATGTTCCTGACCTGAAGTGACTTTGTGGATATAGAGAATCTATTAACAAAATAGATACTTTCTTCAAGTATGAGCGTGGAAGTTGAAGACTGTTCTTTGCAGACAACTTTTGGCAGACCTTTGGTACAACATATTTCAATTTGCTGAAGTATATTAATAAAGACTGACACTCTCACCATGTAAACATTGATTTTAATGTTGGTATGATATATCGGTTGGGCTATGCTGTAAATCTCAGAGATTTTTTCTTGCTTACTATTGCAAGTAAACTCTCAGACTATTTTTATTACATTAAAAGGGTACACTGCAGTATAGTGCAACAAGAAATATACCTCTTCTTCCTGCCCCCTATTCCACCCTCAAATCTGCTTCAGAGGGTTGGGGAAACACCTAGAACGGATTAAAGGTGTATAGAAGAAAATGAGAGGAAGAGAGCTTTCCACTGTAAAAGGAGAAATCCTTGCATTGGCAGAAGAAGCAACTTAGCACTATGTTGAATACAAGCCTAAGCCGCCTTTTATTATTTCCATCCTGCCACAGAATGCCATGTTTTTGGGCTTCCTGGCGGGATTTGCTGCCCGGTATATTGCCATAGGAGCTCTTGTCTGCATGTTGGGCGAGTTGTGGAGGCTGGATTAGCTGGTAGTGCCAAGTGAAGGGGCAACTCCATTCAATTCAGAGTCTCCACAGCCATGTGTAATGCATGTGTCTGTAGATTGCTTTGTCAATCTTTAAAACTGTGGCTTGTCATTTTTATTTGAAATCCTAACTCTGTTGCCATAGGGAGATGGAAGATTAAGGAATGCTAAACCTATCTTATATTATAGCTTAGTATTTTTATTTATTTCATATGGGATACTTTCATATATTATAACTTAGTGTTTGACAGTATCCTTTAAAGGTTTTCTAGGTTTTAGAATCTGTGTATAATATGCATATAAAATGTATATGCTCCACCTGAGCATAACATTGCATGACTCTAAGCAGGCTATATTCCATGGTAGCTTATGCCATAGTATCAATATCTTAGTCTTTAAATTGCCACAAGTCTCTCTTTTTCTGATGCAACAGACTTGCTCTGGTTGACTTACCTTCTGTCTACAATAATAACTTTTAAGATATTTATGTTTAAGATATTGATGTTGTTAGTCATCAGTGGCCAATGTGGAAATACAATTGAACAAAAATATTGAGCAACTATACCTCTGGATTTGGTTGCAAACAGTTGCAAACTGAAAACAAAACACTAGCACTGCATTTTTCTGAAACAGGGTTGTAGCCAATGAAGCAGTTCTGTTTGTGCAAGGACATCCATTTATGCAATGAAGCTTCCCTTCCCTCTCCTCTCCTCTGTGCCAGGGAACCCTGGGATCGCCGCCACGGGGGGGGGGGGGCATGGGTCACCACTTCAACCCCCCCCCCCATTAAGGGAAGATAGACTAAAGGATTCCGCCCAATGCCTGAAACCGCCAAAGTTGTGATGTTTTGCTATGGGAAAGGCAAAGCCTGCCAATGCAGGAAAATTCCTTTCCGGCCCTTCAACAGTAACCAGTACATAGCAGTGCCTGCGTACCTGTTAAGAAGAGGTTAACTTGCAAAGGAAGGCTTAACTGAGGGAGGGCAGGGTGGGAGAAGCTCTGGAGCCAACTGGTGATTCCCAGGTAAGATCCACCCTCTATTGTGTAGGTATGGCGGTCCCGCTCCCTACCTGGCCAGGTCTCCTGGCAACGCTTCCCCAGGTGGGATTGGGCAACTGCTTGAGGTAGATGGAGACCTCCAGATATTCAGCCTGGAGAGGGCGAAGCCAGGCTATATGGCCGGGAGCCGCATAGGATCCAGGGAGCTGTGCCCGACCACTCAAAAGGCACCCCCCATTTGATGTGGGGAGTGGTCATTATGCTTGCAGAAATTTATTGTGTGAATGGGATGACTTTGTTGGATACAACCCAAAGCTTTCTGACTTCTTCTTTTTTAAAGAAATACAGTGCTTTAAGGGGAAATTAAGTGGCATCACCACCAGCTTTAGGCACCTTAGCCCAAAGCATCTAGGTGTTGAATAATAATAATAATAATAATAATAATAATAATAATAATAATAATAGTTTTGCCACCATAAAGGGGGAAATGCCAAGAAGAACTGTGCAAGCAGATATCCTTAGTATTGGTTTGTCACAATATTCAGCACCATGAATTTCTATAGCCATAAAAGACGGCTTGAATGTGTATGTTTGAAAATGCTGATTTTTTTTTTTTACTTCATCTATAGCACTTGGGAACTGGGATGAGCAGGCGGGAAATCCAACAAGATATATTATGTCACCACTAATTCAGGAATTAGAATTTGTTGAATTAACTTAAGCCTTTAAGAAGCAAAACTGATATAGTTGCTAAACTGGAAATCTAGGGAATAATATCAGAATCAAGTAGCCATAATCTACAATTATAGGTTCACATTCTTAAAAGCTTTTAAAGTCTCAAAAGCAGGAAATTCAAAAGTAGCAAATTGCAGGTGCTGTGGGTGGGGCTGTCTCCTGTTTTTTATTTTTAAAAGAAATATTTATTCATCAACAATTTAATGACTATGGAACTCCTATATTTCTTCTTCTGTAGGTGCTAAAGGGCATTTTAATAAAATGTTTAACCACCATAATTAGCTCAAGTTATGGAATACCCCAAACAAACGAAGAGCAGTTTAGGAGTTGTTGAGGAACATTTTGTGCTGCTGCTGTTTTGTTAAATATTTGCAGAAAACATGATTTGCATCATTTGCAAGTTACATAAACCTTTAGTAATTATGGCCCAAGGTATTATCCCTAAGTAATTTAAGTAATTCCCAAAGAGTGCTTCTTGGTGTACCATGCATTAATCATCTGTTGTGTCTATTATGAAATGCAAAAGCAATTAAGTTGATCTGTTGTGAGAATAGGTTATTGCCAGGTTTGCAAGGGAAAAAAAACACTTAAAAAAACAACAACATTGGTGTTATTACCAATGAAGAAGAATCTTTTCTATGCTAGGGAAAAATACTGCATTAAGCAAAAAATGGTTCAGCCTTCTAAAATAAAAAGGAAAAACGTGTAACAAAATAATAGAGCCAAGATAAACAATAAACAGAAAGCATTTTTACAAGCAACAATACACTGTGATCTGTAGTAAAACACTGTATATTAATCTCATTTGCAGTGGCATAAATAAAGATTACAGATTTACAAGAGAGTTGAAAGACAGGACTATGATGTCACAAATCAAACCAGAAAGACTCCCCCAAATATGATGTGTATTAAGGAGAGAGGTGGTACGCCGTAGTGGCACTTAGATTAAAAAAAAAAGTCCTGGGTTCTATGGACTTTGGCTATTGTGAAAATAATAACACCTAAATTGTGTATCTCCTGGAGATGAAGGATCCAGAATGCTTTTATGCCATCTGGTGGGATTTTATTTCCTATACTTCAGACTTAGATACTCAACATTCGCCAGTTATGCCAGGATGACAGGAATAAGTAGGGCTGCAGAGGATGGACAGCTTCATACAACAAGTGCTGACATCCAATCAATATGAGACCATGCTCCTAGTGGCATCAGTCATGAAAGGTGAGGTGGGATGGAGCAGCATCACTGCAGCTTACTTGGGCAATGCTGAGGTGGGGCAAGGCTTCATTCCGCTCAGCACTGCATGGCTCCACTCACAACAGTGCCAGATGGCTCTATTGATGCACCTGCACAGCCCTGGCCCCACTACTGTCCTAACCTGTACCAGCCCCATCCAGGTAAGCTGCAGGGTCAAGGGGGCTAGATCTGTTCCAACGCACTGGCTGCTATTGCTCATTGTGTGATCAAAGTGATGCTACATGGTAGTTAGTGTGGCTCATTTGCCCTTATCTGCAGAAGAATGCTTCATATCTTTCAACAGGCATAGAGAGCTTTTCCCTGTTCTGTTCCTTCATTGTTTCTCTGTTTTACTCTGCCCTGCAGTTCATTCATCTCAATCAAAGAACCACATTTTCTACACTGGGAGCATGTCCAGTCAGTGTACAGTTCCTTCAGCTCATTTGCATCATTGCCAGCCCTTGTTGCAGATATGCACCTGTTCATTGATAAAACACCTGCAAAAAAGCAATCTTGATGGGATCATGCCTTGGATTCCATCCAGGTTCTCTTTGTTGACTGTTTTATTGATGCACAATAAGTTTGTCTATAGCAGATGTAGCAAGGTGAGTGTTTAAGGTTAATTGATGACCTATTGCTCAAAACCCAAGCTGTAATCTCTCAGCAGGAAGATGAAACCTGAGAACTGAGCATCTAAGTTGAGGTAGCAGCAGCAGAAGTTCAGCTTAGTGACCCTGAGAAGCAAGAAAAGCAAGATGCTTGCATAGGATCTCTCTCTGGAACCAGAGTGAGATGTTATTGAACTGTATCCAGGGCTATAAAGAAGGCTGGACCACATTGCTAGTTTGTTAAAGAGCAATGTGTCACAAAATAAAACATTGCAGATTACAAAAGAATTAGACCAGGGGTTGTCAGCCTGGTCCCTACCACCCACTAGTGGGTGTTTCAGGATTCTAGGTGGGCGGTAGGGGGTTCTACGGCACAAGCTGAATCCTCCTTCCATCGAGAACTGGTGGGCGGTAAGGAAATGTTACCATCAAGAAAGATGCATTAGTGGGCTGTAAGTATAAAAAGGTTAACTACCCCCGAACTAGACAGTTTTGCAGTAAAGCTTTTTGGAACTCATTCTTATGGTGGAACTCATTCATTTCTATTCTGCACAAGGTCCAGATCAGGGATTCTGCTTGCCATATCTTTAACAGCACACATGTGCTCCTGCACACTGGTAAGCAACACAAATGAACCCCTATTCAACCATACATATATTCACAGCAACTTTGCTTCTGTGCTGTGTTTTTCAATGCACGCAGAAGGGCAGATTACAATGGAGCAATTGCTCCAGAATCCCCACTACGTGTGGGGCACACTGCTTCATTGCTGCCTTGAATAGGGACCTTTTGGCTAATACAACATCTACTGATGCTGCTGTCTGACACACATACATTCCTAACCAGGTGCGCAGGAACAAAACTTGACACAAGCAAACTGAGAATAAGCCCTATACAGTAGCAGCAGCAGTAACTATAACTAATTGTTAACCCCACCCATACTAGAAGATGATGTTTTAATCAAATGAGCCCACCCCTCTCCAGTAGTCTCCTGCTGCAATGGAGCAGAGGAGCATCTTGTCTCATTAGCTGATCAACAGTGGAGTCCGATGAGGATGGCAGTCCCACATCCCCAGGCCAGAGGGGTGCTGGTTTCCCAGGCTCATCTGGGAACAGCACTTCTGAGGCTGGCCCTATGCGCCATTCTTTTCCTTGTTTAGGATTCTCAATTCCATCACCTGAAGTTAAGGAAGCCGACTCCTGGTCCCTAACAATTGGTAATATGAGGGTGGAGGAAAAACATGAATGAACTGAAATCTTTGGTAACTTCAAAAGCTGTGGGGAAATTTACATGAGCTGAGTTATGGAAGCATCCCTACCTGCAAGCCAACCAGAATGTAGAGTGATCTTTGCTTTCCTAATGTTACTACAGTACACCAAAAGGAGGCAAGCTAAGACAAGGAAAACTGCAAGGCCATTTTCAAGATGATACACTGGAGGAGGTTTTGCATAAATCTATGTCCCACAGGGCATACACTTTTTACCTTGACCCCTTAATCAAAGCTTTTGCCTTGTAAAGTATTGCCCACTTGTTGCTTTCAATACCTATTTATCTACTTGCACTGCTGTCCTTTCGAACTGCTAGCTTGGCTGAAGCTGGGACAGAGCAATGGGAGCTCACCCCGTTGCACGGATTCAAACAGCCAATCTTCTGATCAGCAAGCCAAAGAGGATCAATGGGTTAGACCACAGTGCCACCCGCTTCCTACCTTTTTACCCTACTTGTTGCTTTCATACAAAACCTGCTATTTCAAAAAGGGAGGCAATTTTTAAAGACAAAAACAAAAGAGAGAGATGTCTGCAGCTTTTAATGGTAAATGACATGGCATTAATGAGTGTCTAAATGTTTCAGAGCTACAAAGACATGTGATGTTACTCTAAAGTACTTGCTTTTCAACTCACTAGGGGCAACTTCATTTAACAGATCAACAGCTTTTGTGTACTGCTGTGTGTGCTGTTTTCCATTTTATGTCCTCTCTGTTTTTCCTCCAGTAAAAAAAGAAGGTCTGTAGGCACAATATTATTTACCTGCAAATAACTTCAGTGGGAATAATTGCAAGGACGTGATGGTGTCTGGACTGTGGTCGATGATATTTAAACAGAAGCTGAGGTGATGCTGCTTTCCGCCCATTTTTAATTTATTCTCTTCATCCTCCTTTTGGGATAAGAAAGAACAAGAACAGCCATGAGCAAAAAAGTAACCTACAGTCTGGAGCTAAATCATAAACAACAGATTAGAATAGATAACTCCTGTTTAATATTCTCTAATATTCAAATATGATGTTATTTGTATTTTATTGCATATTTTAACTGTGTTCTGATGTACGTTTTAAAAAATTGCTCTCTGTTTTAAAACTGATGTTTTATTTAAATGCTCTAAGCCTCCTTGGAATCCCAACTTGGGAGAAAGGTGCGGTATAAATATTTTTAATAAGTACAATAAGTAAAATGTTGATCCTCCCCTCTTTTTTTCATTATGAATGTATGTGGAAGATTGGATGGAGGATGTACCATATGATAAAAAAGTCAGCAGTATTTTGAAGAGACCGTGTCTGTTGGAAATCCTGTAGCATCTACCACTAAATATGATGATTACAGTATTTTTTCAATGTGAAACTCCCTGATCTTCAAAGGCAACTGGATCTTATTGGGAAACATTACTTTTGCTCAGCATTACCAGCACCAGCAAGTGGCATGATATGGCCCTGGGGTCCTGGCAGGACCCACTGCTACTGGGATGCCAGCCAGCCAGGGACTCCCAGCAAGGACTGAGAGGTAATGGCAGCACCATTTGAACAGAGCTTCCAGTCTGTATGCATGTGCATACCCAATCCCTAATTTATGCACATCGGGTTACTGTTACCAGTGTTGTATGCCTTTCCTTCATTTGGAATTTTCTTCTATTTGCTCCAAATTTGGGAAGTGAATGTTACTCAAGTACATGTGGCATGCTGGGAATGGTCTAAGGCTGTGAACACATCTGCACCTTCCAACAGTGTTACTCTGTGCCACACTGCTGTCCTTTGACAAGGCCAATTTGGGTACAGAGCTATGCCTCCATGGCTGTGTTTTCTGTTGAGCTATGCTGCACACATTTTTTTTTGCTTCCCGTGGCATTGTGACTGGGCTCTTGTAAATGTTTCTGCCCTGCAAATATCAACAGCCTGGGCAAGTGTTAAGTTGGAATTTTCTTTTTAGCTAGACATCTGTAACACTGAACACAATCTTGCCACTCACCATGGGGTCTCTGCAGCTTCAGATTCACAGCCTCTAGCATTTGGTCCTGACTCTGTTACAGAGTTATCAAATGCATTCTTCAAAAACTGGTACCTTTTTAAGATGGGACACTGGTTGTGAATGCATTAACCCGTTTGTATCACACAAAAAATGTAGTTTTGCTCAATGTGGAATTGTTTATGCTTGTCCTTGACATACTGCTTTCCATCTAGATTTATTCTAGATCCTGCTGTCCACAAGGGTGGGTGCAGTGACTTGATGTGTATTTGAAAACCCTCCTCTGGATTAAGCGATACATGCCCTTTCTCCCCTGTACATCCTCCATGTGAATGATGAAGAAAATGGTGATTGCTGTCTTGGTATATATCCACAACATCATTGGGTAGGTGTGTATACCCCCTCCACCCATTTATTGGGTAGGACCACCTACATCTGCATCTACATTTTCAAATAGACACATTACGGAGTAATACAGAACCAATCTGCAATGAGCTTTTAATTTCCAGATGAAACCGGTTTCTCAAGAATAACTTTTCAGGGGCAAAAATATGCATTAGATCTATGGGTTCTCTAGATAACATGAGTACTTAATCTTCATTGATTCTATAATGTCATGCGTATACAGCCTCTTTCTCTATTTGCAATAATTTCTCAAAGCTCTCAAGACTTCTGCTGGAGCTTATTTTGTGGCATCTGCTAGACTTTCTGCACATTACTGCGAAATTCCAGTGCAGTGCCTCCAATAACATGAAGTATGAGAATAATTAAAATGCTTCTGGGTGAGATAAGGCTTTAGCTCCTACCAGGTAAATCAGAAACTTGTGTGCTCACTTTCTTCAGTTTTCCCAAAGGCTTCCTGGTAAGCATAGCTTACCTGCTGGTAGCTTAACGTGTTCCGTTTGTGACTGCATTCACCTGGGCAGGGGTGGGGAACACCTTGTTTAGACCATGTGCCTCATTCTCTTATAGGCAAATTATCAAGAGTCCCATGCCAATGGTGGGTGGGGCCAGAGCCAAAAGTGGGTGCAGTGACAAATGTAAATTGTATACAGTAGTTTTTACACACAGCCCCTTGTCTATCCTGCTTCCACCAATCAAGAAACATCATCAGATTTTAAGAACATATTATGGCCAGGCAAAAACAGAGTGAAAATCAGGTCCAGGAAGAAGTGTGATTTGGAGACAGTTATGAGGCCCAGATAGCCCAGCTCCCCAAGTTGAAGGTTACCCACCTTTGCACTAAGGCCTGCGGTCTTGCAGCTTGTAGAGCTATTGACTCTGGGATCAATCCTCACAGGTGTTTGGGAGGAAGATTTAAGGTGCCATATTTTTCGCTCCATAAGACACACCTTTTTCCTTCTAAAAAGTAAGGGAAAATGTCTGTGTGTCTTATGGAGTGAATGCGTGGTCCCTGGAGCCGAATTGCCCAGGAGCGAAAATCAGATCATGCTTATTTATTTATTTTTCAGAAAGAGGGAAGGGGTTGTTGAAACGAAGCCACTGAGCAACTGATCGGCAAGCGGTCGGGAGGGAGATAAGGGATGCTAGCGATGAAGGAGGCTGCCTGGGAGGGGGGAGGTAAAGACAGCGAACGTGCAAGGAGAGGAGACTGGAATACTAGAACAAGCAACGAGGAGAGAAATTAGAAGAATAGGAGGAGCAAAAAAACTGCTCCAGCTAAGGAAAAGATCCTAAGGCAAACAAGAGGGAAGGGGTGTTGAAACGAAGCTGCTGATCAGCTGATCAGTAAGCAATCGGGAGAGAGATAAGGGACGCTAGTGATAAAGGAGCCTGCCTGGGAGGGGGGGAGGAAAAAGCACATGGATCCTCAGGATTTTTGCATTGGGTCACCCCAAATTCACCATCAGATTACATAGTATGTCCATGTCCATGGAGCCTGCCTGGGAGGGGGGGAGGGAAAAGCACATGGATCCTCAGGATTTTTGCATTGGGTCACCCCAAATTCACCATCAGATTACATAGCATGTCCATGGCTACAGCCTGCACCAAAAAACACACACATCCATTGTTTCATGGGGCTGCAATGGCGCAAAAATGTGGTTACAGAGCACGGATTCACATGGATTCTCAGGATTTTTGCATTAGGCTACCCGAAACTCACTGTCAAATCATATATCATGTCTGTCACCACAGCATGAACCACAAAAATCATATATCCGCTGTTTCGTTCAGAATATTTTTTTCTTGTTTTCCTCCTCTTAAAACTAGGTGTGTCTTATGGTCAGGTGTAACTTATGGAGTGAAAAATACAGGTAAGTGTATTCCCCCCCTAGGTGTGTCTTATGGTCAGGTGTATCTTATGGAGCGAAAAATATGGGTAAGTGTATCCCCACCCCCCACTCCTGACACTTTTTGCATGATCTTGCAGCTGCAAGAAGAATAAGCTTCAAGGTTAGGAGTCCTTGAGAATCAGCAGTGGACCCTTGCAGTTGTGAGGGCCTTGATACAGACCCTCCAAGTGTCCCTATTTTCCGGGGACCATCCCAGTTTCTGATTTGATCTGGAGTGTCCCACTTTTCCTTAGGCTATCCCTATTTTCATCAGAGAAATGTTGGAGAGCTTGGAGTTATGCAACCTGTGAGCCAAGGAGATAAGTAGCTATACAACCTTTAGAAGTCATATGAAGGCAGCCCTGTACAGTTTTATTAAGTTTGTATATGTGTTGGAAGCTGTCTAGAGTGACTGGGGATGTCCCTATTTTCACCACAGAAATTTAGGAGGGTATGTTGGCAGGTCCCCAGCAATAACAGTGGCCAGTGTGGTATAGTGTTTGGGTGTTGGACTAGGCCCTTTGAGACCAGGGCTCATATCCCCACTCAGCCATGAAGCTCTCTGACCTTGGGTCTGTCACAGTTTTACAGCTTAACTAATTTCGAAGGGTTGTTGTGAACATGGGATGTGTAGGGAAAGAACCATGTGCAGCACTTTGAGATCCTTGGAGGGTAGGAGAGATAGAAATTGTAATAATAATTTTTTAAAAAAACCCTGTCACCCGCAGATGCTGGCTTGATGCCAATGCTGGTAACTGCCTCACCGTGACATTTTGTTAGGAATACATTGTGTGTTTGTAAATATTCTGATATAAGCAAAGGCAAAAGCTATAGATGCATCATTTAAATTCCTATGCTATCACAAAAGTCAGAGAAATAGTTTGCAAACGCTATTATTCTGCATGTAAGACCCAATGGAAACATTGTCAGTCAAAGGAAAGTAAGGCTGAGCAGTTAAAATAGTTCATAATCATCATGCTGCAGTTGTTCTAAATCTTCATCCACACAAGGCCAAACTTTAAACAGGGAGCTGACTGGGCTAAAATGAAAAAAAGACATTTTGACAACTGAACACCTTGTGAATTATGATTGCATCCAAAGCGGGCAAATGGAATATGTATAAGGAATGGAAATTAATAGTATCTTAAATCAGTAGAAGAAAAGACACATATAGCAGGGGTGAGTAATCTGTGGCCCTCCAGATATTGCTGAACAGAAGCTTACGTCATCCCTAACCATTTGCCATGTTGACTGGGGTTGAGGGAAGCTGGGGACCAACACCATCTAGAAAGCTGTAAGTCAGCCATTTGGACATGCCTGTTATAACGGGATTAGTTTCTCTCTTTTTAAAATGAAAGTTGGAGCTATGCCTTGAAACTGACACACTCTTAGGTTCTTGAACTCTGTGGGCTTCACTGATACTTATATGGCTATTGCCTATACTGACAGCACTCTTTTTAAACTTCTTTGAGTAAAAGAGATAGTTTTGTAATGGGGAAATAATGCTGCCAGCATAGGCAATTGCCATACAGGTATCAGTGAAGGCGCTAGAGTTCAAGAACAGTCATTTCCTGCATTCATGCTGCAACTGTTGGATACTTGTGTATACTCCTCCTCTGTGATTTCCCCTTTCTTCCATTTCTTATACATGCCCTTCTTAACTTTTAACTCCTCTGTAAGCTCCTTATGCAGCCACACCGGTTTCCTTAGATGCCTCTCCCATTTCTTTCTTGTTAGAATTGTCTGCATTTGGGCCTTCAATACTTCACCTTTAAGAAACTCCCATCCATCTTGGACTCCCTTCTCTTTGAGTATTTCTGACCATGGGTTCTCCTTAAGCTTTTTGAAACTGGCTTTCTTAAAGACCAGAGTGCATGTCTCACTGTACTGAGCTTTCCCATGGCTCCGTCCCATGAAACCCAGGAAGGCAAGATCACTTCCTCCGAAGGTTCCCAGTACTTCCACTTTGTTGATGAGTTCCTCCCTGATGGGAAGGACCAGGTTCACGAAAGATTAAACCCCTTGATGCTTCTTCCACCTTATGGGAAATGAAATTGTCAGAGAGGTAACAGAGGATCTTGTTGCTCCTTACATTCTTGGCAGAGTTTGAGTTCCAACAGATACTCAGGGTAGTTGAAGTCTCCCATGACACCTATACAGCGGTGCCCTGCAAGACGAACGCCTCGCAAGACGGAAAACCCGCTAGACAAAAGGGTTTTCCGTTTTGGAGGCGCTTCGCAAAATGAATTTCCCTATGGGCTTGCTTCGCAAGACGAAAAAGTCTTGTGAGTTCCTGCGGGTTTTTCCCCTCCCCCCTTTTCCTAAGCCGCTAAGCCGCTTATCAGCTGAGGCACCACTGTATCTCTCCTTTTTGTTTGGTAATCTGCTCTAGGAATGCATCGTCCAAGTCTTCAATCAGTCTTGGAGGTCTGGATCCTCCATCACTGCTCCTCATGGGAACAAATTCTACAATTTAGTGTGGCAGGGAAACTCTTGTCAGCAGATATTTAATTGGAGTCATTCTTGCTTTCTTTTAGATGTGTTTTAAAAACTGCATTGTTCAGACAGGCCTTTGTAAGTTCACATTTTTTACCAACCAGTTTTGATTGACAAGTTACTGAAGTTTTAGGAAAGCAATTAATGTTGTATTATAGTTTTATGCAGTACACCACCTTGCTATTTCAATAAACAAAAATAAATTAATGTACATGTAATCCAAGATGCATCACAATAATTTGACTCCATATCAGATATGAAATCTTAACAGGTTTTATTAGATATCTAGATGTATCCCAATGACATAATTGCAAGGCATTCTCATTATGCCGAAGTCCAGCTATCCTTTATAAAGTTGTTATAATTCTGGCAGGTAACAAACCTAATATTAAAAATAATAATGGTGAACATGTAATAATTCCCTTGGGCTACCTGTATCTATAATATAATAATATTCATAAATTAGAATTCACCTATTACTCAAATCTGGTCCATGAAGAGGAATAAAAATGTCTATACAACTCACAACTAAAGTCATTTTCTCAGTTCAATTAACCTGAACACAATTTAAGGAAACAGAATAACTATTCCTGTGTTGGGCCACTAGGGGGAAGTAGCCATTATGATACTATTAAAAAGAATAAGAAATTATCTCAGATGCTTATTGTTTACCATGCCTAAGCCTTCTCTAGCTGTGTTGTTTTTATTTCATTTTATGAACAACCAATTATCACTATTAAATCACTGGTGCAATCTGTTAGCTTTTTAAAACCCGTAGTGTAAAAATTATTCCTTAAAGTTGAAATGAAAGCCTTTCTAGAGATCTTACTCCTTTCCTGAAAAGTGGAAAAGCTAATGCAGGAAGAAAGATATTCTGTTGGATGAAACAAAGAATCAAATTGTTATTGTTCTGTGAAAGGCTGATTTCCTATGCACGTAATAATATATCTGCTTAGATATAGTTATAAACTATGTATGGCTACCATGCTGTCATTAGCTATGCCTAGATAAGTTTCATTAACATCAATAGGGCTTATACATTATTAGCTAGGTTTCTGCAGTGGAAAGGAATGTTCATTCTTCATTTAACTATCTAGTATACGAGTTGAACTGAATAAGTGTGCACAAGAAGATTATGAAAGCAAGACTACACATTAACATCCAACAATTGTACAATCTATGCCCCTATGTACACCAATAGTTGAGCTGTATATCTGCACAGTTATGCAGATGCAATGTGTATCTATATGCACCACAGCTGAGCTATGCAAATTAACAAGTGTACAGCACACTCTTTCACACAAACACTTGCACATGTTTAGAGGCAGCTTATACCTGCATTTGGTGTAACCTGATCTGTGAACAAGCCTTTCACGATGTACAAATCAATCCTTTGAGCCTGTGCACTGATGTTTCCTGTTTCAATTGTGCCCTCTGTTTTTGTATAACTGCAGGATAGGGTTCTTCCTCATTGCATAGGATCATGCTGACTTTCTGAAACCCCAATAGTTGGTTCCCTTTTATTTTAATTGGGTAATATGTAGAAATAGAAAAGGAATTTGCATAGAGAGGGGGAGCCATTTCAGTTATTAACATTGTGCAGCTTGAAGTAATAGGATGAATAAAAACTGACTCCTCTTGGAATAAAAATTGTCCAGACTGTATATATGGTTCCAAAGCTTTACTAACAGAACTTTCTTCAAACAGGCACAAAAACAAATAATGTTACATCGAAATAGTTGCATAAAATCTATAAAGTTAAAGCCTTTGCCGACGATCTGGTAATAACGATTGAAGAACCAATGGAAAGTGTAAAAGAAGTATCGGAGGAGATTGAACAATTTGGAAATGTAGCCAGGTTTAGATTGAATAAGAAAAAAACTAAAATAATGGTTAAAAATATGGAGCAAAATACGATAGAAATAATGCAACAACAGACAGAGATAGAGGTGGTGAAAAAGGTAAAATACTTGGGAATTTGGTTAACTCCTAAAAATATTGACCTGTTCCAGAACAAGTATGTACAGGTTTGGAAGGGAATAAGAAATGATCTGGAGGTGTGGGGTAGAATGAAACTGTCCTTTTGGGGCAGAATCTCTGCGATAAAGATGAGCGTGCTTCCAAAGATGTTATTTTTATTACAGACTATTCCCATTATAAAGCGGGGTAGGGATTTTTAAAGAGTGGAAAAAAGTGATTTCAAGGTATATCTGGCAGGGGAAGAAGCCAAGAATAAAATATAAGTTATTAATGGATGTAAAAGAAAGAGGAGGCTTCGCCCTTCCAGATATGAAAATATACTATGAAGCAGCATGCCTATGTTGGTTAAAGGAATGGATTAAATAAGAAAATAAGGAATTATTAGATCTTGAAGGTTTTGATAACAGATTTGGATGGCACACATATTTATGGAGTGACAAGAAGAAAGTTCATAAAGGTTTTGGGAACCACATTTTCAGGAATTCGTAAATAGAAGTATGGGACAGGTACAAAAATCTTTTGGAAACAAGAGTTCCACACTGGCTATCTCCGTTGGAGGTTATGAGTGTAAAGAAAATTAATATGAGAGGTGAATGGGTTACATATGGTGAACTGGTAATTAAAGAAGGAGGAAAATGGAAATTAAAACCCATCTGGGGTCCAGTCTATAGTCATTGTGGCGACCAACGGTAGGTGGTCGCTCAGTTGAATATTTTCAACTTTAAAATGGGAAGATGTTTAAAAAAGATATAAAAGAAAGTGGTTATGTAGAAAAAGATTCAAAGTTCCAAACAGATATAATAAATAATGAATGTAAAATTTTGTC
Source organism: Podarcis gaigeae (assembly GCF_964106915.1). Lineage (NCBI taxonomy): Eukaryota > Metazoa > Chordata > Lepidosauria > Squamata > Lacertidae > Podarcis > Podarcis gaigeae. The sequence continues at coordinate 42,927,009 of NC_139683.1, forward strand.
AAAAATGTATAAGATATTGTTAGAATGGCATACAAAAGATGAAGAGGTTAAATCGGTAATGAAACAATGGGCCAAAGATTTTGGGTATAATATTCAATTTGATGACTGGGAAAAACTGTGGAAAGAAAATTTAAATTTTACTGCATGCACGGCGTTGAAGGAAAATGTTATGAAAATGTTTTATAGATGGTACATCACACCGGTAAAACTTGCAAAAATGTATAAGACATGTAACAAGTGTTGAAAATGTAAATAAAAAGAAGGAACGTTTTATCATATGTGGTGGGAATGTAAGGAAGTAAAGAGTTTCTGGGAAGCGATATATAATGAATTGAAAAAGATGCTAAAATATACTTTTGCAAAGAAACCAGAAGCTTTTCTTTTAGGGATTGCAGGAAAAGAAATAAGAAGAAAGGACTGTAAACTTTTTCAGTATGCAGTTACAGCAGCAATAATTTTATTGGCCCAGAAATGGAAACAAGAGGAAATACCGATGATACAAGAATAGAGAATGAAACTGACTGACTATGCGGAACTGGATAAACTAACTGGGAAAATTAGATATGTGCGAAACCAAAAGTTCATCGAAGACTGGGGAAAGTTTGTAGAATATCTGAAAAATGTATGTGATGTGCAAACAACGCTAGTGGGGTTTCAAGAAACACTGTAAAAGTTTAAGATGTATTGTTAAAAAGAAATAGAAAGGGGAGGGAAGACAAATGGCAATACAACGAAGGGAATGCATACTGAAGAATAATTATGGATGATTACCAGAGAAGCTGAAGGAAGTCCAAAAAGAATTAATCTGTTAAAATTTGGACAAAATTGTATAATTGTGTTGGAAAATTAATAAAAATTTATTTGAAAGGAAAAGAAAAAACAAACAAACAAAAATAGTTGCATAAAATCATATGCTTGTCTAAGCGTAAGCTCAGCTTATTACAAATATAAAATTACTCCAAACAGACCTGAAATCAAAGGCCTTTCTCTCTGCACACATATTCCATTACAGTCTGAAACTGTTTTCTCTTCAGGAGATACATTAGCACACCTTTCTTCTACGGTGTCTTGAGAACAAAGACAACTCCTTCAAAATGGTGATATGCAACTGAATATGCCTCCCATGGGGCCGCTAGGGGGGTGCATTGGAAGATGGCCGACAATACCATTTCTCCGGCTCACACGAGGTAATTAAGAGGCTGATATGGGAGTATGCAGCCTCCCTGTGTTTTTCCAAGCGAATGGGGAACACTGCCTTGCCTGCTGTTGCCATATATCACCCCCTCGGATTTGAAAGAAGGGGGTGAGGCACTAGGCACAAAGCCCTTGGGTGGGTCGGCTCTCCCGGATGCTGTCTCTGATTGCGCAGCTAGTTGCAGAGCTCAAAAAAAAAAAAAAAAAAAAAAAATAGAAAAAGAAGCAAATGCACATACTTCAAGTGAAGTTCGGGAGTAAAGACTGCTAATAAATGGGAAGTCTGTGAAGCAGAGCGACGGGCTGGACAATAAATCAAGAGAAGACTCATCATTAAAAGATTGGTATGTCGGAGCGAAACGGAGGACCGTGGTCATTGGAATGTGAATCGGAATGTGAATTTGACCTTGCAGGGCCCCCTGAGAAAATTGATGACAGACTGGCACGTCTGTGGAAATCAACGGACAGACTGTGGGAATGTTCTGTACGGAGGTGTGGAAATGGCGTCTGTCCTTTATGTGATATGGCTCTTGGAGAGTGTAAAATCCACACAGGATATGTTTGTTTTCAACCCACTTGTGAAGATTATCAGAGATCACAAAGAAAGGAATATATGATAACAACAAGAAGATGAGGAAAATAACAAAGGACAGAACTGTGTAATTAAAGCAGCAGCAAGAGGGATGTTTGGATCCCTTTCGGAGCTCGAAGTATGGGTACCCCCAACAAAATTTTAAAAATTTGGCTGTATAATTTGGAACTAATGTGATTTGGAATTAATGTGATCTGATTGGCCTGTTTATAATTTTTTTTTTTTAAAGAATATGCCTCCCATGTGATCTAAAGTTAAACACCACATGAGAGAGCTACAGAGATAAGTTCAATTAATTATCAACCTATTAGGTGCTCAGAGAGCTTCACTTCGCTTCAGTGGAAATTTTCCCAACGTTCCCTTTGGCAATGCACATTCAGAGTTATTTTCCATTTCAATGTATAATTAAGCAATTATACATAACAGGAGCTTCTTGTACTATATAGAAGTGTTTGTAAATTGGTCTCATAGAATGTGAACCAAAGACAGAACAAGCAAAAAAGCGGTGGGGTTTTTTTTGGGGGGGGAGGGGGGTAAAAATGTGATAACACACACACTTTTCTTAACAGCAACCAATCAGCACTACAAAAGAAGTAGGCTCTGGACCCTTCAAGGAAACTGTCAAATATTATGGTTATTATAGCTAAAACTTTTTAGTTAAATATTTTTGGCTCCTACCTTTCTCAGTAATAGACCCGGGATTTCAAAGGAATAGTGTGAGCCAAAGTGACTCATGATGGCATAATTCTAAAGAATGTGATGTGTGCAAGATAGGCTTTTAAAAAATGAAGAAAAGCAATGGCTAGATAGATAATTTGTTTTCCAAATTAAACCCATTGAGATCCAAAGAGAGAAGCTCTCTCTCTCTTCTAATATCTCTGGATTTGATGTTTCCTCTATAGCAAGGAAGGGGAACCTGTGGTCCACCAGAGTTTGCTGGACTACTACTCCCACCACCCCAAGCATGGTTGAACCTGACAGGGGATGGAGTCCAATAACCTCTACAAATCTACTGCTTCCCCATTGTTAGACTTGACCAAAATATTGACCATAATTCCCTGTAGACCTAAAGGGGAAGACAAAACTTAGTCTGCAATCATATATTGACTTGCCTGGGAATAAGTCGGTGAACTCAGTGGGGCTTACTTTTGAGTAATCATGGATATGACTAAACTGGTAATATCTGGTAATATCTGTGTGGCCTCTGTGTGTGTGTCATACACCTGCCATATTCTTCAGAATTAATCCATCCTGAGGCATTTTTAGAATTGTAACCGTCACTTACAGTGTACATTTGAAATCTGAACTGTGCTACTGAGGGAGGTGAAAGCTGAAACATTTAACTAAATGGTTTAAGAAATATCTGTTTTGTCAGACAGAGAGAAAATGGGTAGGATCTGGACATGTCAGGATTAAGAGGATACATATATGCCACAGGAGAAGTATATTTGTTGAAACCCTGGGCACAAATCCAACAGATAAATGGCAAACATGTCAATCTTTATTTGAACATTCTTTTTAAGAAAGACACTTTATAATGACTACACTATTTCAGATTTTTAGTTAATTTCAGCCACAAATGGCATGGAGTAGAAGGGTGTGTGTGCTGTTAGTAAAAAAGTGGTTCAAGAAAGAAGAGAATAGACAACACTATCAAAGTGTTGTCCAGCGGTTAGACAATTAGCACATGCACCTTCATCTCTCTATCATTTTTTATTGCAGTGTCAGGTAATAATTTGCATCTATGAATCACACATCTCATGGAAAAAGGAAAACCAAATCTAGGAGTTACACTGTACCTGCTAATAGTGACTTGCATAAAATGAAGAAAAGTATAAACAAGCCATTTCCTGATGAGTACTGGGGAATGGTCAGTGGAGGACTGAAAATGCATTTTAGTCTGAATACATGTGTTCAAGGGGGACAAGTGCGGTCATTATGAGATTTAAAAACTGGGCACAAGTGCATTTAAGACTCCTGATCTCTAATTTCTAAATGAAGGGGTTTTTAGAACTCTTTCCCTCAAATATGCAGGGGCGTCTCCAGAGAGGTCTGTCCTCCATGGGTTGGAGAGTGTCAGGAACAACAAGGGGCATGGAACTAGCAAGTTCATCCCCATTGGCCCTATCACTATACCTTCCAAGTTCCCTGGGGAAAAATGGGACATCCCAGTTTTTTGCATGAGATCTTGGTGGCCATTTTGGGTGCCACAATCTTGCACACTCTCAAGCTCCACCTTTGACCCCCCCCCAAAAAAAGTGCTTTTCAGGGTGAGAATGAGACATGGGACTTGCCCGAGAGAGCATCCCAGAAGAGACATGATCCGAGTTTGGATTGGAAAAAGTTGGACAGTATGCATCACATGCTTATCACCTTCTAATTAAAGCCCACCTGAAGTGGCCTTATGTTGGCTTTACTTGACCATCATTGGCCTTAAATGGTTTTATTGAATGTATTTATTTAATTGTATTTTGCAACTGCACTTCAATCTAAACCAGTGGCATGTATGTACATATTAATAACAATCACAAATGCTCTTTGTGTTGTTCAATTATTTTCCTAAAATAAAATAAATCAGATAGGCCAGAGACTTTAGGAACTTTCTGAGGTCTTTTAATTTGACACTTTTCCTTTGAGTTAACTCTGTGGACCTTGTAAGCATGTAACAAAATCCTAATTAAGGAATCTGCTCTTAGGCTTCTTTTACATACCTAAATGCCTCCTCATTAAAATAGAATAGAATAAAGTTCTTAGGAATGCCTTAATTGGCTTGAAAAACTTGTAAAATAAACAACCAATGACATAATGATGAACCTTAGATGCTGCATGACAGGAAAGGAGAAATAATTGAATTAAAGCTTGAAGTTTCAGTATTATGGTGCAGGGCTAGATTTTGGGGCAAGCAGCCCAGGGCAACAGGCTTGGGAGTGTGCCTGTCATTGGCTCTTTGATCAACTATCCACTCAATAGATGCAATAAATACATATAAATATGAACAACAATTCATATTCACTGGCACACGTGGCAACACTCACCTACATATGTGGCCAGTAAACTTGGAACAGCTACCACTCAGCAACCAGACCCAAGAATGCAAAAGCATTGTTGCAGGTCCCCTTCAGATTGGTGTTTTTTTGCAGGTGCACTTTGCAACATGTCATTGATGCAACAGTTGATGGAGTTATACTGGACCGTCCACACACCATTCTGCTTTATTAGTTGTTCTGTGATGTCTCCCTAATATTATTGGAGGGGCACTCTTGCAGTACTGCACAGCAAAAGTGGGTAAAAACAACAATACCAGAACATTTGTGGTATAAAAAGTTGGACAGATTTCAGCAGGAAGATTTGGGACATGCATTGATTGGAAACAAAGCAGTATGCCTCAAATTTTTTTGTAGCCACAAACAATACTGAAAACGGGATTGTGTATAACCCCTCTGTTACCAGCAAGAGCACAAATAATCATTAATGCACAGTAAAAAGGACATCTGGAGGGGCCCATATGAAATGGGAAAATTGTGCATACAAAACATATGTTAAAATTATGATGTAGGCAACAAATGCAATAGAAAATAATGTTCCTTCCCTGGGCTGTCATTTGGTCTAAATGTGGCTCTGGTCAGGTGAGCTTTGCACCTATACTCTCTACAGAAGCTTGTATAGGAAAAAAGTGGAAGTTCTTCCTGGATCTATGTTGGGCAATGGCTGTTTTGCCCTCTGCTTAACTCCTGTTGGCTCTGAGGCTATCCCCAGGAGACACTTGGCTTTGCTGTCCTGTGGTTTGTCAGGCAATTGGGGCAAAAATAATTATGAGCTTCCATAACTTTACCTGGTGATTGCAAGTCCTCCAAGGGCAGCAGAGGAAAGGATCTCCTGGGATCATGAAAGAAGAGTGTCATAACATGGGATGGGCTTGGTCCCCAAGACAAATGTTATAGCCATTTATATAGTTTGTCATCTTTTAGGCGCCATATGGAGTGTGCCAATGTTCCCAGTCAGTGTTCCAGATTTTCAAGCTGCCTCTTTCTAAATAAAACAAACAAACAAACAAACAAACAAACAAACAAACAAACAGCTCCATGTAGACATGACCCTAATGATAACTGGCACAGATTACTAGTAAGGTGTGTGAAATAGTTAATTGGAAGGTGTGATTATTGTTTATGGCAAAAGTGTTTCTAGTAAGGAAGGGATTCTCATTCATACAAAATGGAATTTATGGAACAAATTCTTCCCTATTAGGATAGATGACTTTTAACATGTCTTCAGGCTGCTCAAGAAGAGCTAAAGGAAGGGCACTAGAAGTCAATGAAAGGCCTTCAGAACGGTGAAGCCTTCTTGACAACCAATTATCCCTTTCTCACTATTAGTCTATGCAGTAACAAATTTTCACCCCCTCCTGCTTTGTAAATAGTAGCTGGGCAGTATAGGGACCAATGACATTTCCAGCTAATCTAATTTTAAGTCTTCTGCTGGAGTTGATGGCACCCCACAGGAGGGTAGATGGGATGAGCGTCCAATAAATCTGCTCAGTGATGAGAATTAGGCCACATCCACACCATACATTTTAAGCACTATGGTGCCACTTTAAAGAGTCATGGCTTGTCCCAAAGTATTCTGGAAGCTGTAGTTGTTAAGGGTGCTGGGAGTTGTTAGGAGACCCCAAGTCCCCTCATAGGGTTGCAGGCTCCAGAATTCCCTGGGAAGAGGGAGGATAAGCTACTCTGTAAATTGTAGCTCTGTGAGGGGATTAGGGGTCTCCTAACAACTTTCAGTACCCTTAACAAACTACAGCTTCCAGAATTCTCTGGGGGAATCTGTGAGCATTTAAAGTGGTATCAGGGATGATGTTCACTTCATGCAAAAAAAAGAAAAAAGAAAGAAAGAAAAAAGAAAGAAAGAAAATGAAACTGGTTTTTAGCTCAGTTCTTTTTATAATAACGTTTGTGAAAATGACTGATTAGTTATTTGGGCTGGAAATGGAGCCAGTTATGATAATCAGTTCCTCCCCCCTCCCTTCTGCAGTCTCTTGCGCTAAGTGCCAGGCTCATTCTAGGTTTCTCCTTAGGCTTATTTAATGCCTGGTGAAGGAAGGGAAAACAAGTGTACATTTAAGTTTTTGAAGATTATGAACTACACATTAACTTTAAATTAAAATAAGAAAAGATCAAACATTAAGTTTTGACAAAAAAGACAAAAAAACCACCCTTCTGTAAATACATTCTAGGTGTTTTCAGTACACATCTCCAACAGTTCCCTGTGAATATTGAATCAGTAAATTGTATGGAGACAATTAAAATCATATTCAAATTGTACATTAGAACAGCAAAAAACACCATTAGCCACATGTATACTATACATACTTTGAACTCAATGCAAAGCACTGCTTTTGAATTAGAAAGCCTTATGCAGCTTAGGCCCCCAGTACCCTAAGGACCATCTTCCCCATGTAAACCAACCCAGACCCTGTGGTCATCCTCTGAGGCCCTTCTTCATGTGCCCCCTCCATGGTCCTAAGTTGCTGGGGCCCTTCCAGTGGTGGTCCTCCCACTTGAGCAATGCTCTCCCAAGGGAGGTATGCCTGGCACCATCTTTATCTATTTTTAGGTGCCAGCCAAAGATTTTTCTCTTTACCCAGGCTTCAAACCCTTAATTTGAAGGGTGACATTGTGGCCTATTTCAGTGGGGAGGGACCAGTATTTCCTGGTCTACTTTAGCTTTTCAGCTGTGTGTTTATATTTTTGTTGGATGTTCTTAGTTGGTTTTAATGTAAGTCACTTTGTGTCTCTCTGTGAGAAAAGCAACTGACAAATATGATAACTAACTAACTAACTAACTAACTAACTAACTAACTAACTAACCAACCAACCAACCAACCAACCAACCAACCAACCAACCAGTGATAACACAAAGCATTATTTAAACAAGGAGTTGCCAACCCATGGGAATCAGTGTGTCCACCAATAGCTCCAACGATGCTTGTGAAAGCATATCCTCTCAAAAACCCACAATGCACCAGAGGCTTTTCCCTGCTCACTTCCTGTTTGCACTGCCTCAGCCTCCCCTACACTGAACACACATCCTTAGACCTGCCTACATTTCATTCAGTGCCAGGACTGGAGTCTCCTTCTTTCCATTCTAAACAAAGGAGAGGTGCAAAAAAGATTAACATTGTTAGTGAGCATGATGTGGCTGGCATAGGTCCCACTGTTGATAGGAGTAGCTGACATGGGGTGGAGATGTTGGCATCATTTTGTGGTGTTGTCTCTTTTTCTGCTTTTTACTTTTTTTTTTAGATGTGACAATTATTTTGTATTATGCAACACAGACCATGGTGTGACAGGTGTCCACAGGTCTTTAACATAAGAGCGTAAGAAGAATGCTAAATCAGGCCAATGGCCCATCTACTCCAACATCTTGCTCAGACAGTGGCCAACCAGATGCTCTCATGAACTGACAGGAGGACAGGGAGGAGGAAGAGGATCCTGGTGTGTGTGTGTGGGGGGGTAGCCTGGAATGGGACACACCTGGGTATGCAGGGAGGGGATGGGGAAGGAGGTACTCACAGGATGACAGAAGTTTGTGAGGGGATGGGGGTCAGTGCACAGGAGCCAGAGCAGCAGGACTCATCACCAGACTCAGAGGGGCCCCTGTCTTCACAAACACAGTGGGCTCTGAGGTGTAGGGAGCAGTGGGAAGGGCGCTCTAGGAGGCTGAAGCAGGCAAGGGCCCACAGCTCAGCTCACTAGCTGGCCAAGTAGGGTTCACTAGCTCTGGGAGGAGGGGTGTGATTCCTCAGCTGGAGTGAGCTTGGAAAAGGTGAGGGTCACATGCCTCGTGAAGTCCAGATGCTGTAGTCAGCATGCAAAGTACAAAAGAGAAGCAGAGCTGAGGTGCCGTGTCTGTTCAACTGCCCATGTTGGTGGGCCTTGGCTTGGATGCTCCTGGACCTCTACAGGACTGCGCTTTGAGTTTGACTCTGGACTGTATTCTGACTACTGGACTTCAGACATGGCTGACTTGGATTGACCCTGGACTGCGTTTCCTGACCTTGGTCTTTGCTCGTGTGGATTGAGCCCTGATCTTTGAACTTTGAACTTGACATACAGACTTGCCACCAGGCCGGCCAGGGATTCAGAACAGTGCAACAACACTCTCCCTATTTGCAATTCCAAGCAACTGGTATTTGGAGATATGCCTTCAACTGTGGAGGCAGATCATAGCTGTCACTACAAGTAGCCCTCGTTATCCTTCCCCTCCATAAATTTGTCTAAACCTCTTTTAAAGTCACCGAAGCTAGCCTTTCCAGACGTGCGCACTGGTCTTGACATTGTTGGCAACACTAATCTAGGCACCAGCACCTATCAGGCATGGTTCTTGTGCCAGCCCCCTTAAGAGGAACAAGACTTAGTCTGCTGCTGATTCACTAATCCTATTAATTCAATAGCCAAAGTGGATGGTTGAAAGAGAGGCCACACAGGAAGAGAAGCATTTCTATATCGGCATAGCTGTCAACCTTCCCTTTTTTGGTGGGAAATTCCCTTATTCCAGTGCTGTTTCCTGCTGCTTCCCGCTGCTATCCCGGATTGTTAAATATCCTGTAGACTGTCCCCAGGACAGGTGAGGATCCCTTATTTTCGAGGCTGCTGATCCCTTATTTTCAAATCTGAAAGCCGACAGCTATGTATATGGGTCACAAATGGCTTGGGAGCAGGACAGGGGAACCCCCTTCAAAACTTTCAGCTCCCGTCTTTCTGCCATCAAGGAACTTCAAGCACCACTGGGAAGGAGCAGCACAGTAGATTGCAATTGTTGTGATGCTTACAAGAGTTTCCAATCTTACCTGTGTCAAAAGTCCTTTGTACAAAAGAGTATAAGAGCATAACAACCCCCCCAAAAAAATACCCCAGCCCTGCTAGATCAGCTCAGTCCAACCAGATGCCACCATGTCTACAGTCAGGGCATGAAGGCTTCTGTTACCCTAAGCAACTGATATTCTGTTCAGTGTTATACTGCCTAGGAATGGATTCTACTTAGCCATTAGGGTTAACAGTAAAGCATAAGTTTTACCTTCCATGAATTTGTTTAACCATAACTCACCAAGCTGGGCTTCCATCCCAAAAGCTGCTTTGTAGCTGACAATTATGGCAGCTGCAACTCCCCACCCATCCCCCTGCCACCCCCAAACTCTCATCTTCAAATGGCAGCTTCTTCTGTTCCAGTCAGATACTGTGTTGTCATTAGGGAAGTCATAGAATACCTATTGAAACAGAAATGGGTGTGGAAATTGCTGTTTTCCACATCTTGGCTCCTTGTCAAAACCGGATTAACTTCATGCAAATATGAACGGCAATTGTTGACACTGAATTTCAAAGCTGCGAATGTCACTAATTAATGGAACTTGCATCCAAGTTACATTACTTGGATGCAAGCTCCATTGAACTCAGTGAAACTTTCTCCCCCCTGAGTGAATATGTATAGGATTACCCTGTAAATCTCATACAGAATATTGGGTTTTTGACAAGTTGTGGCTGGTGCCTAGTGGATCCAGTAGGTGAAAGGCAGGGAGCCCAACAGGAGGTGAACTCAGAGGCAATGGCAGGCAGAGCCCACTAATTCTAGTTTTGTCCCTATCCTTCTAACCTGCTGGAGGAGGGTTAAGGGCAAGACTAAGGTTGGTGGGGCAGCATCTCATTCACCTTAACAGACCAGCCTCCACTGCTCATATGCTATGAGGATTTCAGGGATAGAAGTTGGGAGAGAAAACAGGAGGCTCTGCAGTCCCTTGGAACTCTCACTAAAACCAAGATACAAAACACCCAAGTTAAGAAGGGTGAAAGATGTGAAGCTGCACAGGGCTCACCTTAAGCTTTGGATTATTTCTTATAGGTTTAATTAGCTAGGTGTGTGGTTCTCCTAGAAGAGAAGCATCACCTACTGAAGGGCTTCTTTCAGCAAGCCTTTTAAGGGTTTATCCACACTTATCTTCTGCCCTGCTGCTTCCAGACAGAGGTCTGCACTTTAACGCTCCATGTCCGAGTATGGGTTTTTTGCCCCATGTTTTCCCCACAAAAATCCACTCTTTAAAGCTGAATTGTAGCAAATGACAATTTAGGTTTTCCACAAATTGACGTTTGTTCTGATTGAGCTTTAAAGAGTGCGGTTTTGCAGGGAAAGCTTTGGAGTAAAAGAAAAAGAAAAAAAGAAGGGGGGAAAGGTGCTCTGGTGTCTAGAATTGAACACAGTATTCCAGGTGTGGTCTGGCCAAGGCAGAATAGAGCAGTACTATTACTTCCCTTTTTCTGGACACTATACTTCTGTTGATGCATCCTAGAATAGCTTTAACTCTTTTTCTTTCTTTTTTTGCTGCTGCTGTGTCCCACTGTTGACTCTTGTTAAGTTTGTGGTCCATTAAGACCGCTAGATCCTTTTCACATGGACTGCTATATTTGTGCATCTGGTTCTTCTTGCCTAAGTGCAGAATCTTACATTTGTGCCTATTGAAATTTATTTTGTTAGTTTGGGTCCAGATCTCCAATCTATTAGGGTTCATGTTTTAAAGATTTTAAAAATTGTTTTATCATTTGTTGTTTGCCGACATGGGCTCCTTTGGGATAGAAATGTAATAGAACAAATAAGAATGATATTATGTTATCAAACAACAACATTTATGAGGAGGGTTGACTGGGGAGGGAATTGCAGGGATAAAGTGCCCCTCCCTGTATACCTTGATCTCTGTAACTCTCAGGCCCCACATAGCTGTAATTAATTTGGGGAAAAAAGCATAAGACATCATTGCATGCTATGCAATAAGCTTGACCCTGAGTTAGGGACTAGGCAAGGAAGAGAGCATTTGCATTTTCAAGTGCTTTCAAGCCTTTTTGCATGGCCGGCATGAATCACACCTGAAACTAAAGGATGATCTTGTTCTGGTTCTGCTTAGTTCTCTTTTCCCTGACAAAACTCAGTTTCTTCGAGTTAAGGTGCTAAGGCTTTGTTAAAGTGGCAGCATGGCTGAGATTTTTAATAACAGTTCATGTTATTGTACGATCTCAACCCTTACAGATTATATGTATTCTCTTCTACTGAAGTAAGGAAGTACATGAACAAGAACTAAACCTGCATTGCTTTTGGAGAAAGTTAATGAAGCAAAAGTTGGGCAGTGAATTGGAAAGTAGGAAAACCCTGCTTATATTCACCAGTGCTGTTTTTGTTTCCCTGATTAAAAGGCGGTAAGCCGGTGTCTCATCCTTTGGAGAGATACAGCAGCCTGTGTTAAAAGAAAATATTCCTTAAAAAAATAAATACAGTTGGTAACCTGGTTCCTGTTTACATATTTTTGTAGATGCTGATGATTTCCCAACAGACGTGACGCCATTTCTACCTATTGCATATATGCAGCCGAATTAATTCTGCATGAGAACACTCTGGCCTTTCTTTGATTTGTAATTATAATTTTCTTTTGTGCATTGGTGTTCATTTGTTATATATTTTTGATTGCTGCATGCTTAAAGTTTAAAACCAAGAGGGCGTGGTTTTTTTAATGAGAAGCTTCTAGAAATGTCTAAGCAATGGAAGCATGTGACAGGGTGAACAGCCTGCATTGCTTGTCCCCTGGGATGATGTGAGTTAGAACCAAGAGGTGTGCCTGTAACCAGATTCTGGAAAGGAAAGTACATTGTGCAAAGGCATTCATCTCAACAATAGCAAAGCATGAATTGGTTCTATGTTTGGTTCCTTTGCAATAACCTTGTGAGCACTCTGCACTCCTAGCACAGTGAAGAAGCATCTGAAAAGGCTTTAAGTGACTACCTCACTTTTTTAAAAAAAAAGATGATTGCCTTTCTATCAGAGTACATATTCTCTTTTCTGACATCTCATTTCCAGCTCTGCTTGTTCTTAGTTCTGTGAGCCTGGAAATGGTTGAACTTTTGAGTTCAGTGACTTAAACCTCAGAAGGAAATGAATAGAACTGATAGAAATCTCAATATTTTTCAGAAAAGAAACAGAATTGTTTCTTTCTTGGGAAAGTTACCAATTGACTGCAACATTCAGATTCGAGCATGCTTAATAAATCAGCTTGTGCACCCTTTAATACTTGTCAGAAAAAGGAGTGAGGGCCCCTGCCCTGCAGAAAAAGAAAAGAAACACAGCATTCAAGAACCAGAATATAAATTTGTCACAGTCACGAGCATCTCCATCTGAATGCCTCCAAACCCAATATGTTAGAAAATGGAAGTGTTATTTACCCAACATTTATAAGCACAAACGTACATAGCAAACTGTCAAATGTACAGCTAGGCCATTATGCGTTTTAACAGCTTTAATTACTGAGTACTTAAAACGCTCCTTATATTATGCCATCTGGTACCAAGAAGCTTTAATGAATTTATAAACCTAATGGAATAAGTCCTGCACATTCGGAATGTTTGAAAATGGGTTGCTAGTCACTGGAAGATGACAGATTTATCAACACAAAGGAAAAAAAGCTTCAGGCTTTTGCCTTGGGCCATTAAGAGTCAACCAATTGTTAACTTTTGGTAATTTTTGCTTAAATAATTTTGCAGTGGGAAGTATTAAAGTTTATAACTACAGTATAACTTCTTCCATGCAAATTTCAAGTAGTTGAGATTATTTCTCACAGAGGACTATTTTTTTGTTCTAACTTAAATCCCTTTAAAAGAGGGGGGAAATCTGTTAAAATTATTTTCTGTCATCAGTCTGGACTAGATATTTGGTTTTTTAAATTGGTTTTCATAATGTTGTAGAGTAATTAGACTCAACAAATGGGTGAAATGTTTTCCCATGGATTTGCATTAGCATAAAAATTGGAAATAATTCTGCAGATGGAAGAAAAACAAATGTAAATAGTGTGTTTGTTAAAACAGGTATTGTCCATATTAGGCCTATTTCAGCAAGACCAGACTTCCCCAGCCAGTGTTGGCTGAGGTTGATGGGAGTTGTTGTCCAAAACTTGTGGAGGGCACCAGGCTGGGGGAGGCTGAACTAGACTATATTACTTTGTCATTATTTCTGCACAAAGGCTGCTTTCCTTCCAATTAAAACAGGCTAGGTGGTAAGTATCTAGAACAAAATGGAGCCACCAAAAAAATGCCAGGCAGTGAAAAGTATTCTCACATTGTGCGACTTAATTCTGAGTAAACATACAAAGTGTCAGGGATGTAGCTGAACCAAATGCCTGTGAAGAGCCAGACACTGGAGATGAAGGAATGCCAGTACAACAGGAGACAGAGTCTGACTCTGGAGACGAGCAGGAGTGGGTTAGCCTGATCCCCCTTCATCAAGAGTTCCCAGACTCGGAAAGCTTGCAGAAGGAGGGGAGGAGATAGACGGCATTGAAGGGGTTGCTATGCAACCAGGAGAAAGGGAGAGTTTAGAGGCTTCTTCTTTTGAGAGTGGGGGGAGGGGAAGTTCACCCACCTTCTCCCTGAACTAGAAGAGCTGAAATGGTAAAATGCAACGGAAGTACAAGAGAGGAAGGACTCTGGCACCCTTTATGCTGCGAAAGGAGCGGAGACTCAGAGTGACCAACTTGTAGCTAATGGCGGCAGGCTCGGAGCAGCTCTCTGGTGTAAATTGTAAATAAACGTACATAAAACTGCCAGAGACTCATTAAATTCTTATCGGAGCTTGCTTTCCTGCCTGAGATCATTACACAAAGGGTTGGCACAAATCAAGAATATAAGAGATTACAAGTTGTATTTTAGGTATTTTTGGCCAATATTGCAAGGTAGTCATAGGTTTTCAATAGAGCTCAGGATCTCCCAGTGAAATTGAAAGGGAACAGAAGAGAAAGGATTTCTTCATGCAGCACATCATGTGTTGCTGGCTATTGGTTGACACATTCTTTTAAGCTGATTAGGACAAAGAGACCCAAAGCCCTTTCCGGTTGTTAGTCTCCACAACTTCGGTTCATTCAGAGGTAGACTTTGTCTGAACCTTAAGGTTCCATACAGATATCTTGTCTAAATATCCATTGATGGACACCTTTCTTTCTCCAGGTTTGGAGGCAGCTTACTTCTGAATTTGCTGAGGGAAGAGAGTAAAATGAAAGAACGGGGCTATTGACCTCAAACTCTACATATGGACTGCCTGAAGAATCTGGCTGCCATTGTGGGAAGCAGGATACTAGACTAGATGGACCTTGGGCTTGATCCAGTGCTGTTGCTTTTATATTCAAAAGTACTTCCCACATCCTGCCTTTTAAACAAAATAGTGTTTATTTCAGGTTTGCTGAGTCTCTCCCCGTCCCGCAACACATGAACACATTTCATTTCAAGATCCCAAGCAAGTTCCATTGTCCCGAAGCAGCCATTTTTAATTTTAATTTTTATTTGTTGCGGAGAGAGAAAAATTAAACATTCTTACCCCCTAAA
This sequence comes from Podarcis gaigeae, assembly GCF_964106915.1. Classification (NCBI taxonomy): domain Eukaryota; kingdom Metazoa; phylum Chordata; class Lepidosauria; order Squamata; family Lacertidae; genus Podarcis; species Podarcis gaigeae. Next base: position 42,942,195 of record NC_139683.1, read on the forward strand.
GGCTTCTGGGGTGGTTTCAAAGATCAGCTGTAAGACAAAGCATCATGATAAACGTTGCACTGTGATGAACATTTCATCACCACAAACATTTGAGCTTGCCAGATGGAATGGTTGTTTCTGTCAAGTGTGCTGTTCTGGGGTTCTTCTGACTCTTCAAGCCAAGATGTGCAGGGGCACCCAGGGGGTGTAGATGGGGGGGACACCCTGTCGCACAGGTGAAAGTCCTTGTGAAAAGCAGAAGCAGCCAGACTAGCTCATCTTCCAGCATGTTTTACTTCCTAGATTTCTTCATAGGAGGGCAATAAAATTTATTTTTATTATTATTATTATTATTATTATTAATAATAATAATAATAATAATAATAAGAGCTAAGAGTCTGCCATCCTGGTACAATGTTATACCATGGACAATCTGGCCTTGCTTTGCCTTCTCGGATATTTGATTTATACCTGAAGGAATTAATTCAGCTGCAAGTTTCTCTTTAGCTCTAGCTACCAAATTGTTCACCCATTGTAGCAGTCAAAGGAAAAAGGCAAAGCTTGGTTCAGATAATTTCCACCATAGCTTTATTTTTTATCAACAGCACAAACCATTTTGGAACCACAGAATCAAAGAACTATGAACAAAACCCCCAGCTTGATGTATACAGGCTTCCATCCATTTTGCAGTACAGTGGTACCTCGGGTTCAATACGCTTCAGGTTACATACGCTTCAGGTTACAGACTCCGCTAACCCAGAAATAGTACCTCGGGTTAAGTACTTTGCTTCAGGATGAGAACAGAAATCGTGCTCCAGCGGCACAGCAGCAGCAGGAGGCCCCATTAGCTAAAGTGGTGCTTCAGGTTAAGAACAGTTTCGGGTTAAGAACGGACCTCCGGAACAAATTAAGTACTTAACCAGAGGTACCACTGTTTTGTGTCTATGAAGCACATTCTCAAAGCACTTCTATCCCAGTTTCTCTATTGACAGTAGCATCAATCATGCCTTCAGTTGTGGTCACAGAATGTATAGGGAGGTTGTCCTCACACGCAACATCCACATGGGTTCATCTGAAGCACTGCATAGACTGTAAAAACACACCATTGTATGACTGTAGGCGTGAGGGTCTGTGCAGATGTTCAGAGGAATATGTGTAAAATAGGTGTGTGGGAGTTCTTTCAGACATCTAGGATTGAAAGTGTGGCTACAGTTTTCAGGGAATGTTTTCTTTTCTTGTTAAGGGAAAATATCCCTTACTTTCCTTGAGGTACAATCAAGCCCACTGGTGCAATCATGTTTATGTAACTTTAACGATAAGAGAAAATGAAAAAAAAATAAAGTAGAACAACAACGGCACTGCTTAACTAACTTGTCTAGACAACACACACATTTGTATAAATGGGATTTTGGAGAAAATCTTTTCAAAAGTTAATTTGTTTCTGTCATAGTAATCAATAAGGAGATGGCTTTTACTTATTCCATGCATCCTATTCCACATCAGGGTCCATCCTGGGTCATCAAGCCTTGATATAAGGTAATTCCCCAATTACTTGAAAGTTAATTACAAACCTCTGCAATTTCCTCTGGATGATCTCAGATGCATTTCAATACGTTCATTGATTTCAAGAGGCTATTCATATCTTTGAAATGAGTCTTTTTTATAGAGAGAAAGCTATAAAGCAGCATTCTTTGAATGACTGACAACACCAGGCAAAAATAATAATGTGGGGGTGAGCAAAGTGCATTTTGGGGGAGTAGAACAGATTTGGCCTACATGATTGATTTCAGAAAGGCAAACCGAAGTATATTTCACATTGCAACTCACTCCCATATGAATCTACTCAGAATTAAGTTCCAGGAAGTTCTGTTGTGTGTTTAATATTTGATTGGGAGCCGCCCAGAGTGGCTGGGGAAACCCAGCCAGATGGGTGGGGTATAAATAATAAATTATTATTATTATTATTATTATTATTATTATTATTATTCCTAGGAAAGTGAGTATAGGGTTGCAACCTAACACTCCCATCCTTCATATTTTTTCTTTCAAGTAGGGCCTATTGATTTTAATGGAGGTGATTTATCCTTATGACTGCAGCCCTATTTTAATTTCCAGTTTATGGTTCAAATGCAATTTGTACGGGAAAACTTGCCTTTCTTTCAAGTCATCAGAAGGATCCAGCGATTTGGAGTGGTGATGGGAAAAGTAAACATATTACAAACGCTTACCAAAGTCAGTTTGGGAGTGAAGGAATGCCCCATCTTACTCTATTAAATTTTCTACATCCCACATTGACATCTTTGAGGAATGCTCATACCTCTGCCATGGAATGCCAAGCTTTTTATTAGGATTCCAGGGCATGTTTTAGGTCACACATTCCACTTACATGGGCATTGACCAGACCCCTGTCTTTGATTGCCTTCCACTTTTTGTGAAGACTTTAAAAAAAACAATTTTGGCAGGGATTTCATGTTTGATCTGCTGTGCCTGTCCCTGTTGAGACTCCTGATATTTTATAAATGTAATTTGAGGTTATCACGTGGTTCGTATATTGTTGGTGTTGTCACATTAACTCATGTAAGCCATCTTGTGTACTAGAAGGTGGCATATTCATTTTATCCAAACAAATGCTTCCCTTTTCTGTCTGCAAATAATTTATTAGCACTGTAACCAGCATCTCTGTTTTAATATATTAGGCACCAAGTATAGCTGTAGTTGTCCCACTTGCATATATCCAAGAATCTGTTGTTCATAAATTCTTGTCTTCTCCTTACATTCCCCCCTCCACGTTTTTCCTGTTGTCTTAGATTGCAATACACTAGCACACATTAAGATGTTTGTTTGTGCAAAAGTCACATTCCCAGTACTCTGTCCTTGGGAAACAGCAGTTAGGAAGCAAGGGTATTTTGCATGGTGACCTAACCTACAAGAGAGCAGTGAAGATGAAGCTTCAGCTGAAAGGTTTCAGCATGAAGGTATTTATCAATTCACACCTTGAAGTGTGGTGATGTAGGACTGAGTAAATCTTGAAAGTACAGCCAACTTCTCATTTGTGATTTGGGTCATTGAACACACCAGCGGTCACATGTAAGCCCATTCTTCCCCATTTTGTTGTAGGGCTGCCATGTCTGGAATTTCCTGGCCATACACAGGCAGAAAATGGGGTAAATGTCCTGGAAAATCTGAATGTATGGCATCCAATGTTGGCAGTCTCATTTTTGTCAATTTCCCTAAGATATAGCTTAAAATGCCCAATTTCTTTGCTCAACAGCTCTCCCCACCCCATCAAAAAAGCTCATTTGTCTGGATTTTCACTTTTTAAAATATCGCAGCCCTATTCTGGTGCCAACAACAACACACGCATTGGGGGTTGTGTGTCAATTGGATGTGCACAAAATGGCCGCCACCTGTCATCATCTGGGTCCCTCAGTAGACATGTTCAATAATTGCCACACTATTGATTTATCCCTGTTAGGCAAATTGAGTTGGTATAGTAAACCACAATGAGCAGAAATTGTGGTGACCTATTTGTGTGTGCTTATGATAACTGGTCCTGTCCCACCTGCCATATACACAGGGGGTCTAAAATATGCTAAAACTTTCTCCTTTAACCAGCTGCCACTTCATAATTAGAAGTGTTTCCATACAATAAAGGCCCCCGTTCTTTTGAAGGGTCTCAAGTTTTAATGCCACTTAAATGGCTGTGCATAGCAGGGCAGGTGGAGAGATAAATGGACCAAGTGCTTCTTTGTAGGCACAGAAGCAATCTTACAACGATAGCCCTTATTTATTTACTTACTTACCTACAATTATAGAGCCATCCATCAATAAATATCCCTTAGGTGGCCAATGCTCTACAAATCCATTTATTCCACAGTCTTCCACAACAGATTGAGATCCCAATCTTACAATGCCATTTCTCATGCCAAGGTTTCCTGGCATGGACAGGAACTATGTCAGTCACCTGAACCAGTGGCTGCTTCCTATAGGCATTGCTGTAGGGTCCCCATGGAAGCTGCCCCAACACTTTTCAAGCATTGATTGTGACTTGGGGTAAAATCCTATGCATGCTTACCTGGGAGTAAGCTCCATTGAGCTCAATGGGCCTTCCTTCTGAAGAAAAATACATGCTGAGGATTGTGCTAGAAGTCTTGGATGTCACAGGGTAGTCTTGGAGAAGAGCCTATCAGTATAACTATCCCCTATGAGTATTATGAGTATGATATGTAATAAGAATATATTGTAACTCTCCATGAGCCTGTGGGAGATAAGGAAGAAATAGAAAAATATAAATAATCTTCTAATCCCTCTCATCTCTGCCTTCTTAGAATCTTTTTTGCCAATTCATTTCCTATCTCATTTATCATTTGCAGGAAAGAGACTCATTTTCAGCTTTATTTGTAATCTGGAACTGCTGCCTTCTCTCATTTTCATTATTTCATTCATATATATATCATACATTTATTTATTGTTTTCTATTGGCTTTGTTAGTTTTATTTTATTTTAATTCTGCATCCTTTTACCATGAAAGCACCCCTCACCAATTTGCCCTGAATAAAATAAGATATGCAACTCAATATTCTCCTGAACCGAATTAGCCTCTGCCACTATCCTTAATGTTAACATAAGATAAGCTTGTTTTCTCATTCCTCTTTATAGGTGTCTGTCACATCCAATATTAAAACCTTTGCTGATCTGGTGTTTTGGATAATATATTACAACATGCAATATAGCTCTGTAGATCAGATAGTTTTATGTGTCCTGAGCACTCAGTAAACATAAAGTCATTTACTTAATGTGCTCCATACAGAAAAAACTGCTTTGCATGCAAGTCAGTTGTTGATGTGTTCAGGTACGGCATGAGAGAGAACCCTTTCTAAAACTCTGGACAAATGCTGATGTCTATTGTAGACAATACATAAGCAGATGAACCAGTGATCTCACTCTTTATAAGGGATCTTCCTAGACTTCTTTCTAATAATCTAAGATGGTGGTTTGGGGGCTGAATGAGAATGGATTCCCAAAATTATCCATTCTGTTGTAGATGAAATGAGGCGGGGGGCAGCATGATTTGGTTTGCACAGATTTTTCTGACAGTGATAGGACATCATCAGGGCGCACATAGCATTCTCAACATGCACAACAGCAGGACCCCATGTGCTACTTAGCCAATCATTAAAGCAACTACAAACTTAAAGGACAAAGAACAAAGAGGAAGCTCCAGGCCACCTTGTTAGTATTTACCATACACCCCCCATCTCTACTCCATTCTTTGTGTGTGTGTATTGTTTAGGCTTTTCCTTTAAAAATGGATGCATAAATAGGATGGGGGTAAACTTCATTCCAGTCCCTGGAAGAACCAGCATGAAATGGACCGAGTGTCCCATGGAGAACAGTGAGACTTACTTTTGAGTAGGTGTGTATAGGATTGCAGAATGACTGCTTCTGGTTATATAAGATATCTAAAACAATACAAAACCCCAGGCCATTTATGAAAGATTTCTTTTGTGGGGGGGGGGGGGAAGCATGTCTGGAATGAACCAAGCTGCACTGGTTGGGAGAGGAGGAAGCCCTACTTCTTCTTTAAAAGAAACCAAAATAGTAAAAGTAATTTGCCTCATCTCTAAATTCCAATAGTTTTATTCATATCATCATCATCATGATCATCATCATGATCATCATCTAGTACTCTGTAGTCAGGTATAATCTAAAAGAGCTGGATCTGGAACACATACGCATCTGGAACAAGTCATAGCATCCTTTTTTTGTTTGTGTTTCTAAGAGTCTGCATCTTCCCCACAGATTAATATGAATTATGTACAGTAGCTCCTCTTGTCCAAACCAATTTCCTCTCATGGTTCTCTTTTCTGTTCTAAGCCTAACCTGCAGTCATAAGAGAGATAAAAACAGCTAAAGCTGCTCTGCTTTTAAGCATGCAAGGACACGTGTACAATATTTCATAGCCACCTTCTGAAGCATGAAAATAATCGGTTGCAGATTACATGGGCATATGTTGTTTTATAAATAAATAAATAGCAATAAATATCTGTAAAATAAGCACTCAAGAGAAACGCCACATTTATTAAGATCAGTAAGAATAAAAGAAAAATGCAGTGAAAAGTTTAGTAACTTTTTCAGTTTTTCAAGTAGAGGGTTAAGAACATTATTAGCATATGTGGCATTATTTATTCCTATAACTGTTCCTGCAAATGAGGGAGAAATTCATTTCAGGCCACATCCACAACAGACACTGAAAGAAATATCACATACCCTCCAACATTTCTCCAATGAAAATAGGGATGACCTCTTCCATAATAATAATAATTTTATAACCCGCCCATCTGACTGGGTTGCCCCAGCCACTCTGAGTGGCTTCAAATATATATAATAACATAACAAAACAAAACATTGAACATTAAAAAACTTTCTTATACAGGGCTGCCTTCACATGGCTCAGGAATTGGATAACTCCATACCCTCCAACATTTCTCCAATGAAAATAGGGACATCCTAAGGAAAAGCGGGACATTCCAGGATCAAATCAGAAACTGTAAATCCGGGATGATCCCTGGAAAATAGGAACACTTGGAGGTTCTGGTATCCTAATACCTTTGAACACTGCACTGGCTGCCAATTAATTACAGGCCCAATTCAAAGTGCTAGTTTTGACCTATAAAGCCTTATAAGGATCAGGCTGCAATACCTGAAGGACTACTGCTCCCTATGTGAACTGACCTGGACCCTGAAATCATAACCTCGGGTCCTTCTTTGTGTGTCACCTCTACAAGAGGTCTGGAGGGGGGTTATATGAGAACAGGCATTTTCTGCAGTGGCTCCCCTTTTGTGGAATGCTCTCTCTAGGGAGGCTGACCTGACACTTTCATTAGATCATACTTCCCAACCTTTTTGTCCTGAAATTCGGGACATTGGTAGGGATGTGCCTTGTGGTCTGACACTCTGGCAATTGTCTGCAAGGTTGTCCTAGAATAAGGTTCCCAGACATCCCCGTTTCCCGGGGACAGTCCCCAGATTTACAAATCAGTTCCCTGACAAAATCCATCTATTTAGTAGGAAGTTGAAAAGTGTCCCCAGATTCATAAAAAAAATCTGGTAAACTTATCCTAGACCACTGGAAGGAAAACACTCTGGCTTGAGTCAGAAGGGTTGTGCCAGAGCTGGCATGACCCTGCTGACTCACGCCAGAGCACTGGATAAAAAAAGGAACATTCCAGAAACCAGGTTTGGCTTATATGATCTGGGGTGTCCCGCTTAAATCGGGACACTTGTGGGGTATGTTATATCGGAACACTTGCGGGGTATGTTATATTGGAACACTTACGGGGTATGTTATATATCTTTAGGTGCCAGGCAGAACTTCTATAACCAGGCCTTTGACCTTTAACTTTCTGTGCCATTTTACATCTGGACAGGATGTTTCTATCATATTTCTTTTTCCTTCTGGGTTTTAATGTATCCTTGTGGGGAGTTTTGTCTGTCTGTCTGTTTGTAAGTTGCTTTGGGTTGCCCTGGGCAAGATAAAGTGACTAAGAAATTTAATAAATAATGATGATGATGATGATGATAATTTAAACAGCCATGGCTTCACCCCAAAGATTTCTGGGTGCTGTTGTTTGTTAAGGGTACTGAGAGTTGTTGGGAGACGCCCATTTACCCAAAATTATTAGAGTGGTTTAACCATCAATCCCTCTTCACAGGGAACTCAGGGAAAGACCTCTGGAGAGTCACAGCCTATCAGTGGAAACAATGCTGAGCTAGATTGACAAATGTTCCGACTGAATATAACCTCTACTAGGTGTAAGTCCTATGATCCTGGTAGAGCTTTGCATTGTATTTGGCTGAAGCCTGGCTTGAAGCAGGATGCCTAGGAGTCATTTTGAATTTGTCAGAGGCAACCCAGGTTCTCCATGACGTGGGCATGAGTTGAAGCAGGCTTCCCTTTGTGGCACCTTGGCAATGCAGACATCAAAATGGTTCTGCAAACGAGCATCTGCTGAAAGCAAAAGTGATGTCTCTAAAGCTTGCCATAATATTTAATTACTAGTGTGGGATGGTGGGTGAACAGAAAGCAAACACCAGAGCTTGGAAAAGTCATGGAGGAAGAGCTCAGTTGTGACTCAGAATGACTAGATTATAATAATAGGAAATGATGCACTCTACTCTGCAATTTGGAGAACGGAATAGCTTTTCCCAAGCTTTAGAAAGACACCTTTAGGATGCAGGGGAGGAGAAGGGTGAGCTTCTTCACCAAGGACAGGTCTAGATTGTAATCAGAGGGGATGATTTTACCTGGCAAAGCCTAGAACAAAAGGCCCTGGACCAATCTGCTATTTACCTGGTTTCTTACTCAGGGCCATGTCATACCTGCAGTTTTCAGACAAATTGTCCCCTGCCTATCTGAAACCTACTAGGGAAGCATAATCTCCCCATTTAATCAAAACTGCAGCAGGTGCCCATGTAGGGAAATCGCTATAGCTGTCCTGAAATTAGACAGATTCATGCCATCAGAAGATGCAACTTTGTATGCATATTTAATACAATGATTTCAAAAAAAATTAAAAGGTGGAGATCGTTTTGGGGGGGAGTGGCAGGTTTCCAAGTTAAATCAGGCACCTGCCACTTGGTGTATACAGTCCCGACAAGAAGATGTGATGCATAAATGGATTAAGGTCCCTTTATGTTAGCCTGCCCTGGAATCCCTGCCATGCATAAGGGCTCTTCTGTGGTGCTGCACGTAGAAGGCACTGCATCCACATCTAGCAGAAAATAGCTTCCTAGGAAAAGATGAAGACATTAATACAAAGTAAAGATGTATTTGCTATAGAAGTGACAAGCTGATAAACTGAAGTACTGGATCCAAAAAGAATGGCAAAATGCTTCACTTAAGTGACAAGTGTCACTAATGATTAATGTCTATGCACATACACACGCAGACACATACAGTTGAAATGATTTGACACTACCTAAAAATCAGTAAATAATGCTGTCACATATTTATGTTTTTAAACATGCCTAGCCACAGCTCTCAATGCTTGGCACGAAACTGTATAATGGACACAAAAAACTCAAACAAATAGTAATAAATACAGTCTCAGTATTTTTAATTTTCCCTCTCAGAAGACATTGACCTGAAATCATGACAAATCCATCATTTCATTAATAGCTCATTTGTTTGAAGACTAGTCTTTATGGTAAAGAAGTAAAAGAATGGGTGTGCCCATCATAAGAATTAGAGGCAGTTTTAGATAAGAACCATCTGACCTCCATGTCCCACCTCATTGGCTTGATGATCCTCTGCCACTCTATCTATATGGCAACCCAAGGAGAGTTTACTCCCTATTACTGTATGATTGGTTGGTTCTGCTGTTTCCCCTGAGCATACTCTGCAGTAGTGGTTGGCAGGGCAGTGCTGCTTACTACTGGATATTGTACTAGTGAACATATATTATTTTGGGAGAGTTGACATAGCTCCACATTTCTCCATACCTTTGTACTGATTTAAAGAAATATCTTCTAATTTGAGTTTTGAAGTTTACGTTTGTCCCTAAAGGATCTGATCTCACTTGTTCAACCCAGCCAAGGAGAGGTACTAGGAAATCAGAACATGGAAACTTACCTGCAAGAGTTTTGCTAATATTGTATCTTTACAAATACCACAAGTCTCTGTGTCTTCCTCACATAGGAATAGTTGCTTTGTAAAGTGGAGGTGTCATGGTGGTGCTGCTGCCTAGACCTACCTCACACACAAGGTGCCTCGAAGCCTGTTCTTATTTGAAAGAAAAATGTCACAAGGTATTGTGGGAAATAGGCCAAAAGTACAATTCATTTCATGTACCTTTGACCTCCCATAGCATTGTATTATAGAGGAGAAAGGACTACCTAGCCACAAAAAGGATTGCTTGTCCTAGCCACAGAAAGGAGTACCAGCCATGTTTGCCTGCAATTCATACTGTGTTTATGCACATAAAACAAGGGCATCAGGTGGACTTTTTCCTGTTTCTCTTTTTTCCTGCAGTAGAAGGAGACGTGGCCTACAATCTGGGTTTGTAATGGCACTTATCCTCCCCAGATGGGAACTTAAAAGCTCCATGTTCTGTATGACGATGGAACAGCAGCTGCTCAACTGGTCCCTGTCAGCAGGGGATAGAGTCCCAGTCTGCCTTCCTCTGGAAGAATACCAGTCCCTGCTTTATGTCATTGAAGACTTCGATCAATGAGGATTACTTTTACACTGTAACCTGCCTTTTATTATACACTAATGCACTAATGGAACTGTATCATCTTTTCTTGTCCTCAGGCAGCATTGGGGACTGAGAGCTATCTAGACATAAATTAGATGTGAAACTTGGAGGCAAAGCTAAGCAGAAGCAGAAAATAGATGTAAAAATCAGAACAGAAGACAGATGAGCTCAGCCATGCTTAGCAGCCCTACTAAAGAAGCAGCAGCTGCACATCATAACTGTTCCGTAAAAAAAAAAAGTACCAGAAACTAATTAGGAATACAAACTAACCCAGGTAATAATGCTATTAGGCTAACCATGGTTTGCAAGATGCACATTGCTCAGAGGAAGTTCAAGTATGCCTGCAAGCGCTGAAAAAAATGTGACAAGAAATGAAATCAAAGGAAATTTGTACTGTACTAGTGCATAAGGAAGACCAAATCTGTCTTTTTCAGTCTCTCTCTCTCTGTTTTTCTCCCTTTCCAACTTAATTTCAGTTCTTTACATTCTCACATATGTTTGTGATTTTTTTAAAAAATAAAAAAGCCCTCATGAAAGTTCGACAACATTTTAGTGTGAATTTCTCCTTATATGAAAACTTCCCTAATATGCACATTTTTGCAAAACAAATTTCCAGAATACATTTGTGTATATGTTATTTTCATATACAGTGGTACCTCAGGTCAAGTATTTAATTTGTTCCAGAAGTCTGTTGCAAAGCAAAAATGAGGATGAAGTTTCTGATTGGGAAGAGAGATATAGGTGAATTAAAGCTGGCTGATCCCCAGTCTGTCTCCTTGTGCCACCCAACACCGCAAAAGGAGGAAGAGAAAGAGGAGGAACATAATGGATGGAGATGCTTCAGAAGATTTTTAGATCAAGTGAAGGTCTGGAGATCTGAGCTGCAGAGAGATTCAAGATGGAAACATCTGCATCGTGACTTGTCCAGTTTCCACAGGAAGGCAAACGTGGCTAAAAAAACGGATGATAATGCATTTTGAACGTTCCCCAAAATGCATATTGGCATGTGTCATTTGTAGTATATACAATCTTACAGCTACTGATTTATGCAATGACTAAGGTAGTGACTAAGGTAGAGAAGGGGACGACAGAGGATGAGATGGTTGGATAGTGTTCTCGAAGCTACCAGCATGAGTTTGACCAAACTGCAGGAGGCAGTGGAAGACAGAAGTGCCTGGCGTGCTCTGGTCCATGGGGTCACAAAGAGTCGGACACGACTAAATGACTAAACAACAACTATGTAGTGACAGAGAGGCATTATCTGTTAAACTCAGCAAGACACAAGTGTTTTTCTATATGCTTAAATCCTATAAGTTTTAATAAAACATAGGTTTCCCCTTGCTTTCTCTCGATCATGCTATATCACCGTTGAAAAATGGCTACTTTTTATTGAAGAAAAGTCTTCCTGTAACAGTATTGTGTACTCATTTGTCTGTGTTTACTGAGATGGGAAAGCTTCACAAAGGGGTGTGATAATAAGGGATATCAATGCTCTTGTGTTTCCATGGGAACATATGACCATTCACAACTGTCCTTGTCTGTGGCAGAAAGGATGTATGCTCATCTTTCTTCAGTCATAGGCAAAGGTGTGTGTCCATGGAAACCTGCAAAGGAAAACATGAAATGACAAAGTGAGTAAAATCCCTCTTAGCAATACTAGCAGAACATGGACACATTCTTTATCAACTTTCGTCTGTCTGTGAAAAAGCCAAGCTATGCCTCAAGAAATTCAACCACAAACTAAATCCCACCACATATATATTCCTGGTATATTTCTTTATACACTTTCCCTCATAGAGTCAAATATAAATTCAAAAGGGAAAAGGTGATTTGATTACTTCTATTATATGCATTATTGGGTTGAATTTGATCTTCTTTTTAACCTCATTGTTCTGGGACCAGACACATAATCATTGTTCAGTTAAAAATAAAAGAGTGAAACTTAAACCAACCTGGAGATTGTGTTGCCTAAAACCTAATCCATCGATGTTAGACAAAGGCACTGTGCATATTCTAATATATACATCCTTCACTTCTCTTCTTCAGCATTACTTTGCCTATTTCAGGGCTAAACTCTGGTACTGAAAACTTGGACTTGGCAACAACTAGGCCCTGAGTCACCCCTTCCCACATGTGCAACTCCACACACATTCTCATAACATCCTTTATGCCAAGTGGAACAAAATGTGATTCTGACCCAGAAAATAAGTTATAATGCATATTTCAGTTTGTCCCCTATTAGCACACCTGTACAGACTTTTGAAGCATCTTCTGCATTTTTAAACTGACGGTCTGATGTCCTTTAAGGGCTGTGTCAGGATCCATATTGGATCACTGTCCTGGGTCCAAGCCCACATTTTACTTTAGATACTTGCATTGAGGGGATTGGTCACAAAGATAAAGCAAAAGGACCCAGTTTCCTTCTGGAGCTTCCTGAAGGAATGTCCCCAGGTGTTAAATGTTAGGAATGTATAAGATTCCTGGGTTGGGACTTAGATCTTCCAACCCAGATTGCTTGTCCTAGCCACAGAAGGCAAACTCTTAGCATATATTTAAGGGGGATACAGATCTGGCTACCCCAGTCTGTCTTCTGAGTGCCAGGTATCTCCTTTGAGTTTCCTTCTTCCTGGTCTGCAATCTGCTATTTTTATCCCCCAGGACTTGCAACTTCACCAAGGTATAAATGTGACACCCCCCCCCCCAGCTCCTCTGATCCAAAATGAAGCATCAGGATGTCTTGATGAAATCATTACTCAGTTAATCCAAGGTTTCCTTGGACTCTTAACAATCATAACTGGATCAGTTGATGATGTTTGTAGGGAGTAGGAAGCCCCACCTCTCACCTCCATTACCTACCTTCATAATTTCACTAAACTGCATGGTTTGCCCCACTTCTCCAGAGTCCACCACCTTAAATGACAAGGTACACTCACATTGTCTCAGTGGTGAACACAATTCCTTAGATGCACACTGACCACTTGACCAGCAAACAGGAGCCATATTCAGGCATTCTGCTTCCAGGTAGAAAAATCACACTAGGGAAACAGCAATGTTTGCATCTGTCACTGTGTACGGTAATCACATGAAGGAAGACATAGGGATGAGTGTGCTAGCTCTGCCTCCCCCCATCGTAATTCTAGTCATCTTCCACATGTTGGAATGACTATTTGTAGTGGGGATAATTCTGTATTCATGGAGGTTTCATTTTTTTAAAAAAATCCTGGAGAAACAGTGTGAGAATCTCTGAGGAGACAGAGGAATTGATCTGATTTCAGTCTGACCCCATTGCATTCACACAACAGCATGGGGCCCAAGCTGAGGCAGCGACGTGCCTGCCCCCAACCCTCCATCCCAGCCACCTTGCATATATTTCAGAACTGCAGATGTTGTGGTAGCCCACTCCATGCAACCTGGGGGTCGTATGGATTGCAGCCTAACCAGCAGTCACAAACGTATATAAGCACCTTGCAGATAATGCATGCAGAATCCATATCTGCCCTTGAAGAAACTGGAAATATATAGCATTTGCTTTTCTATACTTCTCTAAGGGAGGTTACATGGGAGATTTTGTGCAACTGATAGCATCATCTAGCATTCACATACATTCTCCCTAGTACATCCTAGCAGATTTAAAGCTTGATATCCTGCAGACCAACAAGGCTACAGATTTATAGGTAGGCTGTAATTCCAGTTTTCTAATGATATACAACAGATGTTTCCAGGCCTTTCCCTTTTACCCTTTGACCTAATTTTGATTGCTGTCTTCAGAGGGGGACTCAGTACTAGCACAGAATTTATCCCTGAACATCATTTAGGAGCATATAATCCTATCAACTGAATTGTAGAGAGCATCTGTAACTCTGAGATTTATTGAGATTGTTGAGATTGAAGGAGAAAAGGGGGATATTAAGTAACATGATATAAAAGACTCAAAATATCACCAGACATTTGATTATGAAAACAATAATTTTGCAAATATTCATTACCGGCTTTGTTACACAGCTCATCTTCTTACTTCTTATGTAACAAGAAATGTTTAACTAAAAGGTTTTAGGGATGCAGTTTATTAACTTGTATTATACCAGTCAGCTTGGATGACTCTTGTTGTCTCCCCCAAAATTAAATATAGGATACTAAGCAAAGCCTGAAAACAAAAACTCTTACCTCTCTTGGTATTATAAGCACTTCCTAGCATTGCATTAAAAATAAATAAAACTGCCAGGAGATAAGGGAAAAACCTCAACAGATGGACAATATATGATATTTCACCCACTTCACATGCTGACTACTTTGTCCCAATCCACATGCAAAAACAGATTTCTATTCATTGGCTATGCTACTGGATTAGAGTCCAAACATATTCAAAATAGTGCTGATGTACTTCCTTAAAAGTGAGCAAATTGTAGTATTAATGTCTGTGACCACTTTGATAACATGTTGGGCTTTATGTGAACACCCTCTTGCTCCATCCTTTATCCTCTAACAGTGATCAAACATGAAAATGTCATCCATATGTCTGGCAAGGTGTGGCGCATGAAGGAATTATCAATCTTTGTACACAACAGGGTTTGATGAGTGGTATTGTGAGTTAATGTGTTAGAAATGGGGCAACTGAACTTTGTTTCTATCCGTGCATGATTGTTAAGACAGATGACGTACACAAAATAAAATGATACTGAATCTGCAATACATCATCAGATAAGTTTGCTCTTGTATCTGATGAATTCTTCAAAGGCCACTTTCACAATTATTAGATGGTTTATCCAGCATAGAAAATGTGAGCCTGATGGTTCATGAGATTAATAAGGTTTCAGATTTTTAAGCAGATACCGTGCAAGTATCCACTTTGAGTTCTCACTTTTAGGAAGGAGAAATGTACAAAACACAAATCTTGAACACAGAGAGCAGACATCCCATTTCTGGTATTAAAACTTACAAGCCACTATATATCCTCATGCCCCAACTGGTCATGCACAACAATGCATAGCTAGAGCTGAACAGGGCCAGTCTTGCCATTTAGTACTGGGAAGCAATGATATTCCTGGCAATGCAGTGAGCATCCGTCAAGTTACCTGGGATGAGTTAAGCAGGGATGTGTTTGTTTCCCCACATAGTCAAATCTGATTGGCTTTGTGGTGTTATGATGTCACTATGTTCCATATATGATCACTAATTGGCAGAGATGACAAGGGAAAGAAATAATAAAACCTTTCAAGTAAAACCCCGCCAATGATTCCAATGATTAGAGAAGCAAGTACTACAAGCAGATGTGAAAAATGGAAGACTGGAAGCTGGGTAGGATTTGGCTTTTGCAGATCCTTTTGCCAACACCCCACTCACAGTGTAAATGCTACCTAAGCCTTATACACATTAGAAAGAGAGGCATACCCCAATATAGAGTCAACTGCACTTGACGTAACTAAGACAGACAGGTAGAGGTCAGCTAGGATGTCAAGCTCAAGCAAACTTTACTAACACTTGTCAACACAGGTGTGAGGAAACTGACATGCTCATTTATACCACATTAACATCTGTTGCCACTGTACTCAACAAAAAATAAAGACATTACAAGAAGCTGTGAGATTATATGTGACATCTTAGAAAATATTTGTCAAGTTCAGTCTTTGTCCTGTGCAGAGGATACATTTTGCAGATGAGAAATGATGTACCACAGTAACTGGGAAAGTAAGGACAAAGGCAACAAAAATGAAAGATAGATTCAGACTGAAAATGGGAATCCTGCATATCTTTTGGTTGGTTGTTTCTTTCTGCCTTTTTCCCAAGTTGATGAGCAAGGCATTTTGAAACAATGTAAATGGTGCCATTGACTGTGTCCAGAGTAATTTACTAATCCCTTTCTCTTACTTCCACTCGTTTCTAGGCTGTTTTTGGACAACCTATTATTAGGCCACATAAAATACTTATTAGATGCCATACTTAACAGACACTTTCAATATCAATGGATGCGGCATTTAAAAACTGGTTGGGGGAAAAATATTTTTTTTAATTTCAGATGGTGGAGACCTGAGGTTTAGTTGCAGGAAACTTGCATTGTAGTCAGACATAATCCATCAGAGGAAATAAAACAAAATGACACTTTCTCTTAAACAGTAAGAGACAACTGTTCCAGATTTGTTGAATCACTGCAGTCTGTTAAAAAAAAATTATTTTATGACACTGGGGCAAATTTTCACAGAGCTGTTCCTACAACACCATAGAGCTTCCAGTTAAAATCATTTCCAGCCACTGATATAACACCACTGGTTTCAAAATATCATTAAACAAATTAAGGACTGGCTTTAAGAAAAAAATTAAACATATACTTTTGGTATGTTTAACAATAGTTTTTGATGTGGTAATGATGAACAGTGGCATGTTGTGTAAGTTTGTTTGGGCAATAGGCTTTATGGTTATGGTGGAATAAGATTTCACACCCATATTTTTTTTTAAAAAAAAAAATGATGTGCTTTCTATATTTCAGGAAATCAAAGTGATAGAATGAGACTTTTGTACTCTGTGAGTATTCTGCACTCCCACACTGATGCAATTTACTACCGAATTAAGCATAAGATCTGATTTATTCTACCAGCCAGATATTTCATGTTAGTCAGCTGGGTGACAGCTTGCACGGCTTTGTAATGCCATTATAGCTGTGTGAAGGCAAGCCTGCGCAATGTGCTTACGGGCTTCACACCTGCCTTTGATATGTCCATGTAATTCCTATTCGTGAGAAGATCCAAATCCATTGTCAGTACAGGCATACTGTAGTCAAAGTTAGTCTAAATCTGGAACCTTCACCTGGTTAGTCACAGTGTAACCACTTTGTGTTCATGAAAACACTGTGAACACTTGACTTTGGGGGGCAGCTTACTGTGCCCTTTTATATCTTCAATTGGGAGCTAAACTGCGTTCTCCAGATGCTGGACTCCAGCTCCCATAAGCCCCAGTCAACATGGCCAAGAGTCAAAATGAAAGGAGTTGTAGTCAAACAACCTCTGATTAGCCACTCTTTTTAAAATGCTCGTATAAACTTTCTTTGAACCTTCTTTGAGAAAGAATAATTATTCAAACCTCCATTAAGATGGAAATTATGTTTGGTGTACCCAGTTTTGTTTGGGATTCAGGAAAATGTCAGAGATGCAGGTCCACAGAAACCCATGATTCTTTGCACACAGGTCAAATACCCTAGTCTAAGCCTTTTCTGTCACACTGTCTGAAATGCAGTACTTTTCTATGGAGGCAGTTTGTGTCCATTTGGGTTGCTGGGATTATATTGGTCCCATCCTCTGCTTTCAACTGCAACCTAGCTCAGAAAACTGAACCAGGCAGGCCTTTCTCCACCACTCATACCCATGCCAGGAAAAAGCCTCACTTACTCATAGTGCTAGGCTGCTTTTACAAGAACTAAACCTATTAAA
The DNA here is from genome assembly GCF_964106915.1 of Podarcis gaigeae. Classification (NCBI taxonomy): domain Eukaryota; kingdom Metazoa; phylum Chordata; class Lepidosauria; order Squamata; family Lacertidae; genus Podarcis; species Podarcis gaigeae. The sequence goes on from NC_139683.1 coordinate 42,959,851, forward strand.
AGGTGGCGAGCTTACAACGGTTTTTAAAATAAATGCTTTTCTTTAATTTTCCCATATAACAACATAAAACAAACCTCCCCTCCCCCGAGATCAAGATTCAAAGGTTAGCCAAATATACCCACCATAGTTGGACATAGAGGCTCCATGTTGGAATCAGTTTCTCTCTCTCCCCCCCCCCCCTCATATATATATATATATGTGTGTGTGTGTGTGTGTGAGAGAGAGAGAGACAGAGAGAGAGAGAGAGAGAGAGAGAGAGAGAGAGAGAGAAAGGTGTATCATATTTCTACAAAATCATTTTTCATTTCTATTCCAATATCATAGAGTTGGAAAAGGTTAAGAAAAGGGCAACCAAAGTGATCAAGGGGATGGAACAGCTTTCCTATTAGAAAGTATTACAGCTTTTAGGAATTTTTAGAGAAAGGGGTGAGAGCAGACATAATACAAGTATATAAAATTATGCATTACATGTTGAAAGTGGATAGAGAAAAGTCTTCTTTCTCTATCACAACATTATAACTCAAGGACATCTCGTGAAGCGGAAAGCTGGAAGATTCAGGACAGCTGAAAGGAAGTACTTCTTCATAGTTAAACAATGGAACTCACTCCCATAGGTGACAATGTTGGCCAGCAACTTGGATGGTTTAAAAACAGGATTAGAGAAATTCATGGAGTATAAGGCTACCAATGGTTGTATCCAATGAGAAGCAGCAGCACAATGGCTGGGAAACACAGCAGTGGCCCCGTTTGAGCGGCTAAACCCCACCCCAAGCCTCCAGCCGATTGGCTGGCCACCTGAGGGTGTGGCGCAGAAGCTGGAGCAGCTGGGCAGGGGGTGGAACGCCCCCTGCCAACACGGGAAATGGCTCCCGCTCACAACTCCTCGCCTCCTTGAGGAGAGGCTTTATGAGGGGCTGTGCCAGTGAAGAAATGAACTGAGCAGGAAGAGCAAAGTGTCGCTCATGCATTGTGGATTTGGGAGAGGTATTTACTGACACTGTTTGTGGGTGCCATAGGAGACATTGACGGGCATATTGGCACCTGCAGGTTGGCATTCACTGCCTTAGAAACCCACAGAATTGTGACCCAAATGCAATAAATACAGTAAGTAAATAAAAAATTGAATGCTACACTTTTGTCTTTGTGTGTAATATCTGCTGCACTTTATTGCTAAACAGGAGGCTTTTCAGCCATAAATCAGAAGCACAGGGAAATCGCATTTTGCATTGTCCCACACATTGGCTACTAGAGCTCAACAGATGTGGAGGGAATCAACGTGGTAGGAATGTGGGATTAAAAGGAGAAGAGAGGCAGTTATGACTCATAATCCTATAATTCATCTGGTATAATAATCATAACTCTACAGTTCAACATAAATCAATGAAAAGAGATATGAAGTAAATAAAATATATAATAGAACTTGTACAAGAGAGGAATAATAAATAGAGGAATTATATTAAATTAAATAGAGAGAGCAAGTGTCATTAGATTCAGAAAGGCTTACTTCTGAGTAAACATGCATGCTATTGCACAGTAAATGCCATCCTTTTCCTTAGCATTTGGAGAAATGCTGATGAAACTTAAAATATAGTAATCCCAAATGCTGCTATTTATTCTAAAGAGTTTCTGGAGGTTTTGAATGGCTGGTCTTGAAAAGTTATTTTTTTAAAAAAATGTGATGATTTTCTGACTATTTCCTATTTTGGGAAGCTTTGACCACTGGGTTTTTAAATATGCCTATAAAAACTGCACAGCATAACCTCCAATGCCTTTTCAAGCAGGCAACAGCTGTGCAGTGTCTCTATATTACTGCTTTATCTTATTCCTGGCTTTAACAAATCTTAACAAGCACTATTTAAACATATACTGATCACCCAAGCTTGACGGAGTTGTCAGAATATCGTCTTCCTCATGCGAAATGCTTTGCTACAAAAAGGAATGCACCTAATTTAAGCCTTCAGTCACATTAAAATGATTTAAATCCTGCACAGCTAATTTGTTCTTTAGAATCTGGCAGCATGGATGCTTGAATGGGCTTAAGTTGAGATGCCTCCCTGTGATCTGTTAAGTTCGAAATGAAAGTCCATGTTAAATTATAGAAAGGCCAAGGTGTTTTATACCAGGCCAGCATGGGAAGATAGGAGACTGCAGATTTCTTTTGAAGATAAAGAGCAATCAATAAAAAAAATGTTTTGTATAGAAACAGGAATGTTTTTCCTTCCATTTTAAAACTTATATAAACATGCATAAGAAAATATACAGCTCTAAGCTTGTTTTTTTAACTCTGAAGTAAGTCCAACTGACACCAGTTCTTCTAGTTTGCAAACCAAGAACTGCAACCTTAGACATCAACATGTGAAAGAATGCGCAATGCAACATTGACTCAACTCTTCATCATTGGCTGCGCAGAGTCCTGGAAGGTTGACAATGAGGCTTTGAAGTCTACATTTGGCCCCTGGGTTGGAGATTTCGCCATCCCTGTTGTGGTTTATTGTTGTTTTAATTACCATACTTTTTTCACCATAACACTCACTTTTTTCCTCCTAGAAAGTAAGGGGAAATGTCTGTGCGTGTTATGGAGGGAATGCCTACGGGTGGCATGCCTACGGATTTTCCTCCTCTAAAAACTATGTGCGTGTTATGGTCAGGTGCATGTTATAGAGCGAAAAATATGGTATATATCTGTTTGCCACTTTGCCACTTACATATTGAAAGTAAGACAAACATTAGTCACAATACTATGCAATTTTTCCAGTCCGAGTTGGCAAAGCTGATTTAAAGCAAAGTGAAGCTTCCTGAACGGATCCCAAGACCTACTTAAAGCAGTGACTTGTGAACAGGTGAACGCTTTCATTCCATTAACAGTGATCCACAAAAGAGTTCACCACTGACAACGATAGTCAAGAACTGCTCTTTTGGTTATGGGATTGCTAAAAAATAAAATAAAAGGTGAAACATTTTTCTCTTCTGATGAACACTTAAGGGAAAGAGACAGATTCATCCAACCCTAACAAAATGTTGCTTGGCCAGGTGGTCTGAACTAGCCACTCTGGGTGGCTCCCAACAGAATTAAAAGCACAATAAAACATCAAACATTAAAAACTTCCCTAAGGGTTGCCTTCAGATGTTTTCTAAAAGTCAGATAGTTGTTTATTTCCTTGACATCTGATGGGAGGGCATTCCACAGGGCAGGCGCCACCACTGAGAATGCCCTCTGTGCAAGGACTTCCGCCCCCTTGTGTGCTCCACAAAATTGGCACAGGGGAAGTTTGAAAAGAGTTGGAGTGAAACAACATTCACTCATATTCATTATTTTAGTGCGGCAGCATCCATGCTCCAGAACTCCCTGCCTTTTGATATCAGGCAGGAGCCTTCACTATACTATTTTAAATGCTTGTTGAAAACATTTCTGGTCCAGCAAGCAATATCCAGGCACATGACTTAATTACAGTTGTAGTGTTTTTATTGATTTTATCTTTGTTTTTACTTACAGCTTTATGTATATTTGTTTTTAATTGGTTTGAACATTTTTAGACATGCTTTATATATAACTGAACCTGTACACTACTTGCAGATTTTTTTGAGCAAGCAATTCATAACTTTTCTAAATAAAGAAAATAACAATTCAGCCAGGCATCAGTCTCAACAGATTTGTACTCTAAACTGGGTACGTAATCAACATTAGTGGCATCTCTTAATGATCTGGTGAATGCCCACACCAGCAATATAAATCCTTAATTCACAGTAATCTTAGAATCTGCTTAAATCTTGAGAATACAGGGAGTAAAACTCAACTTAGTTTTCTCTGCATCCGTCATCTAAAATACCAGAGCCCAATCACATTAGAATGCCTATCACATATGTAATTTAGGGAGCTGTTATGTTTCTGACATTTATAATGCAATCCTTTTACAATAAAATGTCATTTGGAATATTTTAATTATAGCCAGAGTAAATCACCATGCCGAGTTCCATAGTTTAGGGGAAATAATTTTTTTTGGAAAAAATAATAATAATTGCATTCGGGAAAAGTATGAGTTGCAGCAAATAAGTACATGCAGAATAACTCGACCTCAGATTTTCTGAGGTGGACAGAAAACAACATAGGTTAGAGCTTGTTGGAGCCTGCCGTTACAAGTGGCACTTCTTTAGGGTAAAATAAAGACCCAGAAAGCCAGTAATATTTCCATAATATGAGAGGGCAGCTCGTTCATGCTTCTTCTCCTCTCCGGTCACTTTTTATTGTCCTTTGTTCTGTCCATCCGCATGGCCGTTTGCCAATCTCATGTTACCTACATCCGGCCAAGCTTTTATTGCACCCCATCGCCATATAGGGTCATTACATTCCAATGCATTGTAAAGCTCAGAGTGCTGGTCACGAGGTCCAGAGGTACCCTTCAGCATTTACAAACCTCTGCCATGGCTTTATGACTCCCACATGCCCTCTTTCTTTATTTTATTAATCTAAATGTCCGTTCCAATATGGTTATATCGAGTGCGATAAGCGACTCTTGTGAAACCGGATGCGGGCCGCGGACTGGAGAACCATGCAGTACATACAGAAATTAAAGAAGGAATACATTGTATATAGCAACACAAATAACTACTATAATGATCACTAAAATTAATAAATGTCGAAGCCAACTTTCATCCGGAAGCCAAGAATATAAGAATTCTGATTCCAAGCTGCATGGTAGGCTTCCTTTCTAGTTTATAGCCATGCACTGTCACTCCTATAGCACTGAGATTGGTCACTGTATGTTCCTGTAAGAGAACAAGAGCTATTAAAAGTGAATTTCAATGTATATTGACAGTTTGGATATATGCCCCATGATTCTTTCCCCTCTCTAATTTGAAAACAAATGGGGGCAGGCTCATGGAGGGTCAATTGTACTGGAGGCCAAAAGGTTTGCTTAGGGGATATAATATTTGTAAATCGAAAGGATCCACCATGAAGCATTAAGCCTGAATGACGGGCAAAAGGGGTATGTGCATGCACAGCCAGCATCTAGCAGCATGCAATAAACTGGTAAACATAATCATATCTTGTACAAAAATATTATCCCTCCATCTTTTATGATAATTTTCTCCCCTAAAAGTCTTATTCAACAAAGCTGTTCTTGTAGTTCGAGAGTGGCTGAGCCGTGGATGCTGCCAGCCAGAGTAGGATTCTGATGACAGCGGCTTGCCAGCTGATAAGGTGAAATATGGTGGTTTCAACTGGACTGGGTCGTCTGCTTCTCTTCCTTGTATAACGGTGCAGCAAAGGATGGCAAGGCAGATGGTGGGGAAGGCACTTCCGCAATTGGAGGGACTCGCATCGAGCTGGAACCCACAAAGGCTTGTCCTCTAGGTGGCGCATGCAGAAAGGTTTCAATGCTTCATCCACAAAATGTTGACAAAGTGTAGGGGAGTTCCGCATGCCTTGTGGCAGAACAACCCACTGATATCGCTGGGTGGGCTGCGAATTGTTATATACTGGCAATGTAAAAGCAAAACGTTCCCTGTCTGCTGGAGCCAGTGGGATAGAGAAGAAACAGTCCTTTAAATCAATCACTGCCAACTGATATTCTCGTGGGAGCATATTTGGATTTGGCATGCCAGGTTGTAAAGTTCCCATTTGCTGTATTTGTTCCTTGACTTTTACTGACTGCTGCAGCTCTTTCAAGATTTTAAAATCAAAAGGTTGGTGCTCGGCTTGAGTTCCTGCTGGGGCACCAGCAGGGGGCACAATAACAGGGAATGCCATGGTATCCTGTGATAAGGAACAGGCAAGGACTGCACGTTGAAAAGGGGTAGCTTGTTCTGCCGCTGAAAGAGCAGGGTCATTTCCAGCCAGACCACTGTATTTTTGCAGGATTGGGTCCTCTGGTGAGGAACTGTAGTCTGGAGGTTTGGGTTCTAGAGCTGCTGGCAAAGCAAGTGCTGGAACACATGGCAGGACAGCAGGCTAAATTAAAGAAGCTGAAGGTTGTGTTGGCAATGCAGCCATGGAGATATTTTTTGGTGATAAAGAGCCCATAGCATAACGAATTTTACACCAAGCATTTAAAATTCGAACACCTATGCTGGGATGTCCATGAAAATGTGCTCCAATCTTATCCCATTGTTTTATTTCCCAAGTCCCATGTGCAGCAAGCCAGGGGCAATGCTCATCGATGGCCAGAATGAGCTGTATCAAATCACCATCAGGAACTTCCAATTTGTTGGAGGAGAGGAGAAATTTTAAGTCTCTTAAAAATTTCTGTTGGGGAGTAGTCAAAGAACTGCCCATGTTTCTAAAATCAATATAAAAGGGATCAAACTCACCAGGGATCTTTTTTTAAAGATGTATAAGCGCTTTGAAATCCTTGCCGGACGTGGTGAGCCGATGATATCCACTGCTTGGATCGAAAGTCCTCTCACAGTGTCTTTTAAAATCCTCTTAGTCTGCCTCAGACTGTTTCCTTTAAGTTGCTTCTCTCGGTTCTCTTTGAAGTTTGAAGTCAGTCTCACACTGCTTCCTTTAGCCAGCCTCCTTTCTTTTAAGTTTTCCTCTTCTTTTAATTGAGCCTCAGAGAGGGCACCACTTGTTGGAGCCTGCCGTTACAAGTGGCACTTCTTTAGGGTAAAATAAAGACCCAGAAAGCCAGTAATATTTCCATAATATGAGAGGGCAGCTCGTTCATGCTTCTTCTCCTCTCCGGTCACTTTTTATTGTCCTTTGTTCTGTCCATCCGCATGGCCGTTTGCCAATCTCATGTTACCTACATCCGGCCAAGCTTTTATTGCTCCCCATCGCCATATAGGGTCATTACATTCCAATGCATTGTAAAGCTCAGAGTGCTGGTCACGAGGTCCAGAGGTACCCTGCATCATTTACAAACCTCTGCCATGGCTTTATGACTCCCACAAGAGCTTCCTCAGTCATGTGTTCTGTTGCATCTTGAAAGCCATCTCCATTCACTAAGGAGTTTAAGATATTCAGTGAGTTTGTATAAAGTAACCTCCGTCAGCTGTTTCTGTCAACCAGTCAGTCCTCAACCAGGGCTGGTAGCAGGATGCACCAAAATTAGGTGGTTAACCTCTGTAAGCAGATGCTATGGGAGTGAGACAATGAGATCCCATCTCACATATGGAAGCATGCTTTGAGGTCCTCAGATCGTGGGTGAAATATTAAATTACTCCTTGTCTATTTCTTTAGTACTAGGGGAAACACTTTTTGTCATCACACCCCCAGAGAAAACTCAAAATCACATCAGCCCCAGCTAAAATGGTCAATAGTCAGGAATTATGGGCATTGTAGCCTCTCAATATCTGGAGGGCCACAGGTTAGCTACTACTAACCTGTAAATTTGCCCAGTGCTATTTTCCTAGAAAAAGAGGTGCCGGAACTCACCATGAACACATCCCTTGTTCTCTTAGAATGCTAATGGTGCCCACCTGAAAGGTGCTGGAACTGAGTTCTGGCCAGTTCTGTCTGAAAAAAAGCCCTGGATTTGCCAGTTATTATTTCAACACCTCAGAAAAAGATCCCCTCCAACTCATCCCCATTTTTCAGTTGAGTCCAAAACATAGAGGTGTGTGGATATTCCCACTCGTGCAACACGCCCTTCACTAGTTTTGAGTGAAGAAAGCCACACTGTCAGTGTCATGAGTCACACATTCAGGGCTGCATTTTCAAGTAAGGCATTCTTCTTAATTTAATAAATCCACATAGGCACACATACACTTGAATTTACCCCCTGTGGGTGAAAATGTTAATCAATTTATTCCTTAATCAAATATTAAAAGTGAGAGTTTTTAATTGCAGCTATCCCCTGTGTGTGGCTGTTCAGTGCTGATAACATTATGTTGTAAGCAAACAGTATACATTTCTTGACTTGGGCAATAGGTTAATAAGTTTCCCCATATTCTTCCAGTATTATTTCCGGCACAGTCCTAAAAGTTGTTGCACTCTAGCAATAGATCTTTGGATGAAGTGTATAGCTGCCCTGAACCAGCTAAAAGGTGATCCATGAGACCAGGCTGTTAATCAGAATAAACTTTCATTTAGAAATTCACACTATTGGAAAACTCTAATCAGTTAAGCAACTGCTTAATTAAAAGAAAAAAAGTTAATCAACTGAAAAGTGATTAATCAGTCCATTTTTTATTTTTTTCTTTATCGATTCCTTCCCCTCTAAATCCATATTTTCTTCATCTTTCTTATTGCGGGACATGAAGATTTGCTAGTTTTCCCAGTCTTCTCACCTGAGTGCAACTATCTCCCAGATGAAGAACAAAACTTGTTCCACCATCAATGTCTGGTATTGGCATTGGGTATTACTCTTCCATAGTTACTGTGTCTCAGAATAGCAGAGAAAATAAAATTATTTCAATATGTTAAACAAAAAGGAAAAGGGTGGAAAACCTGTGTCCCTCCAGACATAGAGAGGCACAACGCACAACACCCCAAACAACTGTCCATCAATTTACACATGGCGTTACAAGGAGGAGGAGCTACCATTGTGTTTGTATCAATGGCTGTCACCCAGTTATGTTCATTTTCATATGAATATAACAGTGTATAACTAAAAACACACATTAATTATGGATGGATGCATGTCATCATCTTTGAAGAGACATTCACTCCGTTCTAAGGGAGAAATTCTGCTTTTGATAGCTTCTGCCATCCACAGTTATTGTAAGTGTTTTTAACAACCACAACTTATTTGAAACATCTGCTTCCAGATTGAACAGGGTACCTTTTTTTCAGGGCAAGCCTATGCATGCTGATCTGTAAGTAAGCCCATTGCAAATGTGCGTGTGTACGTGTTCCAAATGTTTTTGGAATATAGTTGCCATCAGCACCCTCAGTCAGCATGGTCAGGGATGATGGGAGTTGTTGGTGAACATCATGTTGGTTCCCCTGTTGTATATGATTGCAGCCCTAATGGATCGTTTTAAAAATCTGTTGACTAAACAGATTGACTAAACACTGCAGCCCTAGAGAATCCTAGTGTGACAGCAATAGTGTGTGTGTGTGTGTGTGTGTGTGTGTGTGTGTGTTTAATGTGAGGGAAAGAAGTTCAGGCCTACATTTTGAAATAATTCATCCCACACATTTCTGATGCCAGTGGTACTAGAGCCAAATAACACAAGCTCCAAATGATTGCAATGAGATGAAATATTATCGCTCCTTCTTCTTAGCACAACAGTTTGACAGAAAAGTGAATTTGCAATTGGTACCATTTACTGTATTCATTATAATTTGTCATGAGTTTGAGGTATAACTTTTTCTGCCTCATCTGTTCTCTGAAAGGTAAAATAAATGGTACTGCTTTGACCTTTTTTAGTATTCTGCAATTTGATTCGCTTGCCATTTCCATCCTCCCCTGTTTACAGTCTCCACAACTTGTGACTGGAATGGACCGTCACTCAAAACAGAATACTGAAAAGGTCATTGAAGTACCATTTACTGCACATTTTTCTCTGAACTCATGGAGTATTTAAGTCTGTGATCTTGATTTTGGTGACAGATTGCCATGAAATCAGGGGCAGGGGTGGGAAGTCATGATCTGTTCCCTTTTGTGACAACAGTTGTGACAGAAGAGTAAAAAGGTGTAGCTGCTACAGTGCTCATAGCAATCACTCATATTTTCAGTTATTTATTCTTTTGTTGAAGTTCCTGGCTTGGATTAAATTCAGGAAATCCTATTTTGTTACCTTCATCTTTGGTTTACTAAAATAGTAATTGGAAATCTGGTGGGACTTTATATTTTATGGTTCAAACAACAACCTGCACAACTCCTTACCTGCACAAAGAAATATAGCTCTCCTAATTTATGTTTTAGGTTAATATTCATACACAGAGTTCTATTTACCACTATTGTATAAGCATATCTCTGATGACTCTCTGTGCTTTTGGGTTGAGAAATTAAATAAATAAATTATTATTATTATTATTAAAAATTTCAATTGAAATCTAGATGAGGAACAGGAATAAATTTTGATCTTCTTTTAAAATGAACAATACTAACAGGAGAAACATGGTTTTATAATTAGGAATCTTTAAGATGCAATTCTAAACCCACTTAATAGAGCATTAATTTGAATTTAGTGGAACTTACCTCAGAGTAAACATGCACAGGATGGTGCTACATAACCACAATTCCTTGTCCACAACAACTGAATGAGAAAATGAGGTGTTTCTTTCCCCCATTCAAAACAAGCAAGAGTCTTGTTATTTGTTCTCATGTTCAGATATCTTTTTCTTCTTGCAAATCTAACATAGTGCAGAGCCACAGGATGAAAGAGGGTATATTCATTGCTGTCTTGAAAAGTCTGAGAAAACAACAGCAACGGCAGATGACATGGACTGTGATGTTACCCTTCACATGTAAATAAAGTGAGAACCTGTGGTATTCTAGGTACTAAAGCTGGGATTTGCTTGAAAGCTGAATGTAGCTTCCCATTTGTCAGCATTGTTCTGTGGATGATTAGATCTAAAATCCAAAACCTGAACTGGGTTTTACTAATTACTAATTCTTGATTTTAAAAATCCTTCTCCGTTTCATATGTGAGAAGATCTGTCACTTTACTATAGCACTTCAGTTGCAATGATCAAGGATTCTCAGTCCATGTTATTCTTGGCATGAAAAGGCCCCTAGCAGTACATTTTTGGTAGGCTATTTTTTTTTAAGAGCAAAAATCTTTTGAAACATTCTTCTGTTCAAAACAGACTGCAGATGCTGACCTTCAGGGTTATGCTATGGAGTCCATCTATTAGAGTAGGCTTTTTCTCTCTGAAGATGGGTTGTTCTGCCTTGTGTGACAGGACAATGGGTAAAGGACTTCAAACCAAATTGTTCTTCTATCTGATGTTTAAGCACTGAAAAGTAAGGTCTGGGGGATAGAAGTTGGGTTGCTTTGGACTGCTGGGATCTGTAAGTTCTCTAGTCTTGTGGTTCACAATGTATATTGAGGGGCTCAAATCTGCTTGTTTCAGTGATGCATATATCTCTAACTAGCCTACTTCTCAAAATGAAACACTGGGCAGTAGTAAGCGTACAAATATGATATCACATTTTGTGAGCCTGCTTCTACAAATGAGATATGAAAGGGATTTTGTGGTGATAACAACAGTCTCTGAGATAAATTATGAATAACACTGGAGCTCTGCCTGAGAGAAGGCTAATTGAACACTGAAATTCATTATCAGTAATTCTGGGTTGGTTCATACACAGGCTTATTATATGGATAAAGGGATAAGCTTGGATACCAGTGTCCAGATAATATATCTGCACAAACGAAAGCATAGTTTCAAATGTTTGGGGATGCTTTTTGAGGAACAGTTGAAGGAGCTGGATATGTCTAGCCTGGAAGAGAGGAGACATGACAACCATCTTCAAATATTTAAAGGGCTGTCACATGGAAGATGGAGCAAGCTTGGTTTCAATTTTGAAATATTTTCTGACAGTAAGAGCTGTTCAAAAGTGAAACAGACTCTCTCAGGAGGTGGTGGACTCTCCTTCCTTAAGTAGAGCTTGGATGGCCATCTGTCATTGATGCTTTAACTGAGATTCCTGCATTGCAGGGGGTTGGACTAGATGACTCTCAAGGTCCCTTCCAACTCTACAATTCAATGATTCTATGAATCTATGACAGAAGAGCTCCTTCAATTTATGGAAGAGACTGAGATCCTGTGGAGCCTTTCACTGGAAGAAGATGGTTTCTACATATTCCCTCTTCCTCCTTTCAACCTCCAGAGCCATCTCCTGTGCTGTTCCAGAGGTTTCCTTAACTCTCCTAAGCAGCTTTACAAGGGTGCAGGAGGAAGGAAGAAAATATGGAAACCACTCCCCCCTTGCTCCAGTGGAAACATCCTGTGAGTAGACCTCCACTCATGTTGAACTCTGATTGCAAAGCATTTTGATGGGAAGTACATTCTGCTTTCTATTTTGGGTCATATCTGGACAGGAAAAAAACTTGCCAGATAAGGCTGTCAGGCGTGGACCGGCAGCCGGCTTGATAACAGCACACAAGATATAATTAACTGGTAGATTTATTGCAAGCAACAATTACAGTGGTACCTCTGGTTACGAACTTAATTCGTTCTGGAGGTCTGTTCTTAAGCTGAAACCGTTCTTATCCTGAGGCGCACTTTCACTAATGGGGCCTCCTGCTGTGCGCGCCCCTCCAGCGCACGATTTCCATTCGCATCCTGGGGCAAAGTTCGCAAAGTTCTAGAAGCAGCTCCTTACGGGTTAGCAGAGCTCGTAACCTGAAGCATTTCGTAACCAGAAGCGTTCGTAACTCAGACCGCTCTATCGGAGCGTCCATTCATAACAGTCAAGTTACTCTTCTGAAGAGTCCTTCTGGTTTCTGCAGAATATCCTGAACTTCCGACCCTTACGTTTTAGGGCTTGTTTTCTTTCTAGGACTTTCCCTATTCACCCGGTTTTGGGGCTAATGGTGTTAGTTGCCTCCTCTTCCTGTGAGGAACTGTTCACACTCCTTTGTGCCCGGCATGACTGTGCTTCTTGCAAGAGCTGGCTGCTCTCCAGCCTGCTCTGCCAAAGCAGATAAACAGGGTTCCTGCCAGCTCCCAAAAGAGGAGCGGTTGACAACCCCCCTGCTCCAACTGTCTGAGAAATATGCAAGCCTCTCTGCTCTCTCTGCATCTGCCTGCTGTCTATTTCAGGCAGTACATCTTGGCTTTCGGCTGGCATGTTCACGACAAAGCCAGGTGGGTTGCTGTTGCTTATTGGGAAGGGTTAAGATAGCAGACAAGTGGCAGCCAATCTGGTGCTCCTGCTAGTGTGCTTGCACCACGCTGACCTCCGCCCTGCTTCACTCCTTCCTCTCTGGTAAGCAACAGTGACTCACCTGCTACAAGGAAATGGATTTTGGTTCAGCAGCTCAGCAATGGACTGATCAGCTGAACGGCCATGGGAAATCACCAAACGTTTGTCCCCGTGGGTTTTTAAGGAACTTCTCGAAAGCTGATTTCGATGTGATATAGCCAATCTCAGGGGTGGCCTAAGCAATACTTCCATCTACGACTCTATAAATCAGCCAACCTGCAGCACAAAATAGTCAATATAATTTTAGCTCAACTGGAGTTAACATAATGAAGAGACTATTGGACTATGGATTTGGGGGGCAGCAGGAAGAGCAGTGTGCTTTTGCTTGCATTTTCTCATTGCTAGGCATTTCTCATTATTATGCTTTTCTTCACGCTTCTAAAAGTCATACAGTTTTTGCTTTGGCTATGAAGTTGTAACATTATTATTGTAATATGGAATCAAAAAGGTCTCATTCCCTCCACATTCCCTACCCACTCAGCATTGGATAGCCTGAGAGCACAGTCCTATATATGTCTACTCAGTAAGCCCCACTGAATTAATTGGAATTTATTCTCAGAAAACTGGGCATAAGATTGTTGTAGCTCTGGACCTGTAGCTCAGCAGTGGTCAACAGACCTTAATTTTAGCTTTCTATCTGAGACAAGCAGTTTTAAGGAAAACTAATTATGAATAGGGATAGGTATGTGTATTGAAAGAAAGCATTTCTTAGCCATAGCCTGGAGTTTTATTAAGTGCATCCCTGTTGACATATAGGATTGATCTGAATTATTCACACAACTTATTTAGGCAGCAGTCATATACCCACTGGCCTGAACTTTTGTGAAGCTCACTGCTGAGCAGACATGAACAGGATGGCACTGTTTAGTGAGAAGTGATTCCTACTGATTTCAGTAAGACTTACTTTTAAGAAAGCACATTAAATGACTTAAAAGACAGCCAAGTCATTCTTTTTCCCAAATCAGATACAAGCTGGTTTGGAGGGAAGACACCTCAAAATGTAGTATTTCATTAAAAATGACAGGATAGATGTGGATTGTGGTTTGACATTGTGTGTACACAGATTCCTATGTTGGCTATTTGCAATTTAGTAGCACTGCAGAGAGCTTGTTGGGGAGACCATGCATTAAAAAGGGACTCAAAAATAACTTAAACAAGGTTTTAATAACAATACACTAAATACATCAACAACAAACCAGACCCAACCACCAACCCATCCCCCAGGGTAATGGGAGAGCTAGGTGCTGCTCTTTATATACTACATCCAATTGCTGACACAGCTTAATTAACACAACCTAGCAGCCCCTGCTATGTTTCACAGCTGTAAGATTGGGTCTCGTTATTTGCCCTGGCCCTGGCCCTTAAAGACATACACAACTTGTGAAGCAATAATGAACCTTCACATGACCATTCAACATCCTAAACCAGTAGGGGGATGTAGAATAAATGAGAGTATGTACACAGCCTAAGATTGATGCCAATTTGAATGTAAATGAATCTAGAACCTTCAGAAAAGACTTCTTTTTATTTTTAAACCTTATGTCAGAGATTCACAGTGTTTGCTTGCAAGTCCCATGTAGCAAAGAAGAAGGGGGGGAACCCTAAAATTTATTTTATTTTTTCCCCTAGGGTGAATGTTAGTTTTATATTGTCATTCATCATGGGAGTGATGTGTTGAAATAAGGCCATATTTCATTTTGTTCTATCAGTGCAGTTGTAATGGGAACATCTTTGACTCAATTCCCCATTTTAATGGAATTGTGGTTACCCTCTATCTTGAGGTTTCAAAACTCACTTCATGCTCACAATAACTCTCAGACTTGATGATGCTAGCTACTTTTTATTACGCTATTCAGTATAAAATATTACGACAAAAGCTAGGCTATTAATACTGCACATATCACCTACAGCCTAGGTAATTTTGGCACCAAAGCTCTTTTTCATCTCTGCACATTTCCAGTGCTCAAATGCTGAAACACCAAGGAGAATAAATAGCTACTTTAAAAGTATACAGAAAAGTACATGGATGGCATGCAAGCAGTATCAGTATATTACAGGAGAAAATGTCTGACAAGATTACAATGCAGATGAAATTTAAAATGCACTACAAAACATAGCTTGAAGAGTATGGGCCCACCTTACTTTGCCTGGTGTTTACTGTAAGCTTTTGCTCTATTATGATTTATTATTATATTTATTTATATTCCACCATTTTCTCAAACTATGAATCAAGGCAGCTTACAAGAAAAAAAGAACACAGATAAAATACAGAAAGCAAAAAGATAGTATCTAAAATGTGATTAAATAATAAAATGATTTTAAAATATATATAAAAACAAATGAATTAAAATACAGATAGTGCTGTGCTGCTTTTACTACCAAACACTACTTCCTTAAAAACTTCTTTAAAAACAGTCAGTTCCCCAAAGCCTGTTGGAATCAAACAGTCTTCACCTGCCAGCAGAAGGACGACAAGGAAAGAGCGAGTTTAACTTCTCTAGGAAGCGAGTTCCTAAATCTGGGAGCAGCCACTGATGGGCCTCTCCCATGTCCCCACCAATCATATCTTTGAGGGTGGTGGGACTGAGAGCATAGTTGCCTAATGATTCTTATGTTAAATATTCAGGATAAACTTCCTTGGAAAAAACTATTTTCTTCTATGGAATTAACAATAGGAGATTCCCATGAATCCTTCCACATACTTTTTTTTTTTTTAAGTGGCTGTGTGGGCCCACTGACACCACACACCACCACCATATTCCCCTAATGCAGCGTGTGGAATGCAGCGTGTGTACATATGTACACATATAGAGCTCCTCCAGATGAGGACCAATTAGTGATGGATGTGGCTAGATCACAGCCTGGCAACCCCAATTTGTGAATTTTCTCAGTGCGTGGAGGGGTTGGTGTAAATTCATTCTTGCCACTAATTAGAGGCAAACCCCTAAAATTGAGTTCAGAACTGCACATTACAGAAAGCATGGGGTTGCCAACAAAACAATAATAATAATAATAATAATAATAATAATAATAATAATAATAATAATAATAATAATAATTTGTTGTTGTTGTTGTAAAAAACAGAGACATCACCTTACCAACAAAGGTCCGTATAGTTAAAGCCATGGTTTTCCCAGTAGTGGTATATGGAAGTGAGAGCTGGACCATAAAGAAGGCTGATCGCCGAAGAATTGATGCTTTTGAATTATGGTGCTGGAGGAGACTCTTGAGAGTCCCATGGACTGCAAGAAGACCAAACGTATCCATTCATAAGGAAATCAGCTCTGAGTGCTCACTGGAAGGACAGATCGTGAGTCTGAGACTCCAATACTTTGGCTACCTCATGAGAAGAGAAGACTTGCTGGAAAAGACCCTGATGTTGGGAAAGATTGAGGGCACAAGGAGAAGAGGACGACAGAGGACGAGATGGTTGGACAGTGTTCTCAAAGCTACGAACATGAGTTTGACCAAACTGCGGGAGGCAGTGGAAGACAGGAGTGCCTGGCGTGCTCTGGTCCATGGGGTCACAAAGAGTCAGACACGACTAAACGACTAAACAACAACAACAACAACAACAACAACAACAATGGGTTGGATCCAGAGTTTGTGCATGTGAAACTCCACTTACTAGACACTCCCACCAAAGGAAAGGGGATGGATTTTTGCCGGTTCCTCTTTCCATTTGCTGTCCTCTGTAGCCCTCAGTAATCCAGGAGGAGACCCTCCAGAACAGTGTGGGAGGTAGCTTGGGGTGGAAGGAGAGATATGGCAAAAATTGCTTCCCCCTCCATCTTCTTGTGGAAGCTTCCACTGAATTGTACCAAAATATATGATGATAAGAGTGTGAGTCATAAATATTTGTGGGACTTGATTGTGCCCTAGGCTAGGGATTAGCCACACCTGCTGTAGGAGAACACCTGTACAACTGTTTTTGATAGAATGATACATTTTAAATGCTTGGTGCTGTATATGAAAAAAGAGATAGGCAAATCCAACCTTGCTGTTAAATTGTTGTTGTTTTTTGCTCCTCAAGGAACCGCAGGATGAAAAGGAGAAGGGATGTAGCTCCATGGTAGACAACTGCTTTTCTTGCAGAACGTACCTGGTTTAATCCCCAGGATCTCTAAGTACGGCTGGGAAATCTACCATGTCTGAAACCATGGAGAGCGGCTACCAATCAGTGTAGAAAATACAGAGCTGGGTAGACCAATGCATTACTCTACCTCAGTATAAGGCAGCTTCTGTTACTATGTCCCTAACTCCTTCCAGATGAGTTACATTTTGACAACAGCATTTATTCTCTAGGGCTCCACCTCTTTGCCCAAACCTCTAGCCTTATTTAGCAAGAATTGCTTGTCCCTTTGCTTTCCCCACATTTTAAACAAGCAAAAGATAAACCAGCTCATGAAATCAAGTTTAGCACTTCACTAGTTGATTGTTTTTCTGCTAGGTCATTTGCTCAATTACTTGCTTCAGTAGTATAGTGCAATTATAATTTGCTAGAAATTATAATTTCCTCAATCCTCCAGCCAGCACAGCAAAATTCAACAAAGCTATTGAAACGTTGTTCTGAGGGGTATTCTCAGAGGCTTTACTTACTGACTAGTTCTTCATTTGCTTCACTGCACTATAAGAAGAGGCAATCCTGGGCACATTACTGTGGCCAGAAGCGACTTTGATTCATTTGGGTTTACACATGCATAGCTATGCGCAGGGTTTCGGCCAAAGACACTTTCATGGCCTTGAGGTCTTTGTAGGTTGCTCTTGTGTGCGAGCAGAACTTTTGATCTCTGGCAGCTGCATCTCTCTCTCTCCCTCACACACAACCCCTTAGCTAGTATGTTTCCCCCTTAGCAATTGGCATTGGGTCAAATCCGAGACTTTATTTTGGGAAGAAATGGAGCTTTCAGTACCAGCTCCTGATCTGCTACCGAAATGCTCTAATCTCCACACGGCTTACCATTTTGCCATTGTAACTTTTGAAAAGTTTATAGAGATCAATCGGGGTGTAGGAGAATAGAAGCTGCCCATGTGAGCACTGCTGTAAGTTAATACAAAGTGTGGAGGATTCAGCTAAAAGAGACAAAAATCAAATATCATGCAGCATGATGGAAAGAACTTGCTATGTTCAGTATAAATAAAAAAGGTGTCATATTCAGAGCTGCATATTAACAGAACAGCCTTTGACTGTGGTGGGTGAATAAGGGACTACTAGTAGCAAACTGATCAAGTAGAATTTTAGGATGTCTACTAACATCTACTCTTTTTCTGTATTAATATATTTGGATGACGTCTTCCACACTGTGTCACAACTGCTTAGATACTTCCCTCAGATGGGGCACATGGGGAAGAGACTCAGATGATGAATGAAGGGTCCAACTTGGGTCATGTGGGGAAAGGTGGTCTTGAGTTTTTATCCAACTCTGATTCCCATGTGTTCATCTGAGATTCTGAACAGAGCCTATGAATATATAAGCTATACATGTATCCTGCAGGGTGTATAGATGGCACATAGGTTTTGCAAGAACATTCAGCTAGTTCTCTATAGGGCATTTTCAGTGATGGTCCCACATCTCTTGAATTTTAAGAAATCCTTAATAACTCATGGTAGGTTCCCTCACTTCCTAGTTTTAAGCGTGCCCTTGACACCTTTCTGTTAGATTTCCTTTTATTTTGCTGGTGCTTTCAGTAATTTGTTATGCAGTGTTATTGTTTCATTTGATCATTTTTATTGTATGCTGCCCTGGGAGCGCCTTTTTCCTTGAAGGGAGGGAGGGAGGGACATGCCTTATTTTAAATCAATCAATCAATCAATCTGGGGAAGGGTGAGAAGCACCAGAGGGAGTTAAGCCCATAGTCACCTTATTTGCTACCCAACAGATGGATAATAGATGTAGAAATAGAAAGCCCTCTTTTGCTTTCTACACTATGTTAAAAACATTATTGAGTTATACATTTCAGGCCCCAAAGCGCTTTTAGTGTCACTTGTGAAAACAGCCTAAAAATCAAGGACTAAATCGGAAAATCAATAACTCACTCCTTTTAACACTCATATCCCAAGGTACTGTAGAGATAGACGTGTTAATGAATATACTTTTGTCCACCAATGAACTCATTTATTGTTTTAAAGACAAATGAATGACAGGCACTGTGGTAGCAAAAAAGTTAAAGAGCCTGTTTTATTTAAACTCACTCCTCTGTTCAAAGATAAAATAGTGTAGTATTGCAGCTCCTTTATCCATCTATCCATTGGGGACATCAAGAATGGGCAGAATTTTGTCTGCCAGGACTATGCCTCCAATTAATCAAAGGTTGGCACTTGTGATTTTACTTAATCCCATTTTGCTAGATTATTGATTTTTCTTCCGCAGGCTTGGGAGCGTGTGGTTCTCAAAACATGTATTTCATGTCAGCAGTTGTCTTTTTAATTGGTCAAGTGAAGCGAGACCTTACATTCAGCTCAGTGATCGCCCTGTTTGTAATTCAATAACTTTTAAAAACTTCATCCAGTCAGTTCTTATGAAACATCATTGGTTTCCATGAAAGGGGGTGGGGTGGGGGCTATCCTTGTGGTTGAAAAGGTGCAAATATGTTCTTCGGAAGCTACCTTATACTAAGTCATATGCTAGTCCAGTGCTGTCTGCACTAACTGTAAGGAGTCAGCTCTGCATTGAGATGCTGAGGACTGAACCTGGGCCTGTTTACATTCAAAGCAGATGCCTTACCACTGAGCTATGGCCATTTCCCTTAGTAGAAGTGTTCTCGAAGAGTGAGAAAGGCTGGGGAGACCCAGCCAATACTAAGAAAAGATGTAAGACCCATTCCAAACCAGTCTTACGAATGACCTTTGAATGCGCTAGGGCATAATACATTTACCTTATTTTATCAGTGGTATAACATAGACAGTTGTTGTCACAATTGACCTTTTATGCCACAAAGCTACCTGGTCTGGTCTCCCATAGGTTTTCCTATTTTATTTCAGAAATTGCTTTCTATCCTTTCCTCCTTCCCTTCCCTCCCCTTCCACCATCTGTGTGATTCCACCCTAGGGTGGCTTATTTGAAGTGAGGGGAGAAAACATGGCATTTGTACATAGCTTGTGTTCATTCCTGCTTTCATTCCACAAAACGGAATGAATAAACTTTCCCCTTAGGGCAATTCTGCTTTGGGATCCCTTAGGGCAACTCTTCATACTCTCAGTTTAGCACTGTGGTACCAAAATGGAAGCACATAGTGGTGCCAGGAAGAGTCAATGAACAAAGCATACCCCACAGCCTTGCTTTCAGATCCTGAGTTGTGCAGTCTTCATGGCTGGCACTTAACTTTCAGCCGACTCCCTTTCGTGTTGCTACATTTAAATACACTTGCTGTGAGTCCTGGCTTATACTTATGTAATGATAGCATACCAGTGGCATGTCTCATTGGGCATCAGTCACTGGCATGCTAATATTACATGCAAATCAATCACTGCTTGTGGTCAGCAGAATCAAGTTGGATGGGGTTTCACCCATGACCCTCATTCTGCATACACTAGATGCTTATAGATATGCCTTGCTCTCCAGTTGGAGCTAGGATTATGCTGCCCAGAGTTTGATCAGAGCAGCGACAGTGAGAGACTGAGTACAAGGGAAGGGGGTCAAGAATAATCCAGCAACTATTGCTCTGCGAAAATACCTGATCGGTCACAAAGCATACTGTGCGATGCCGGGCGAATCATTATCTCTCAGGGTAATCTTCCTCACAGGAGTGTTGTGACCATAGAAAGGGTCAAGCCCTGAGCTCTCGACAAATAAATAAATAAATAAATAAATAAATAAATAAATAAATAAATAAATATTATTATTTATACCCAGCCCATCTGGCTGGGCTTCCCCAGCCACTCTGGGCGGCTTCCAACAAAATATTAAAATACAGTAATGCATCAAACATTAAAAGCTTCCCTAAACAGGGCTGCCTTCAGATGTCTTCTAAAAGTCTAATAGTTGTTGTTCTCTTTGACATCTGGTGGGAAGGCATTTCACAGGGCGGATGCCGCTACCGAGAACAAATAAATAAACAAATAAAAGGGTGTTTTGTCAGGACTGGAATACTTGACTGTTGCTCTATGGTAGTGATGCTACTCAGCTGCAGATACTAAAAGCCAAGGAGTGAGGTGCATCTTTTCAAGGATAGAGGAGAAAACGTGGCCCTCTCCCTGATTCTGTAGGAGCTGCAAGTGTAATCAATGTTTGTTTAGGGACCAAGCTTTGGCCAGAACTCCCACTATCCCTAGCTAGCACAACTGCTGACAGGACATGGCATCAGAAAACATATGGAGGACATATTCAGAGGCAGATTTGGGGGAGCATGCCTGATTTGGTTGCACTGGGAGTGGAACCCCAGGGGCCCCACATATATGATGTAGAATGAAAGAAGAGGCGAGGTGGTGGTGGTGGTGAAATTTGGTGTCTCACAGAGCACTGCTGAAATTTGAGACCTCAAGGTCCATCATTAACACCATGCTAAGGAAAACTGTTTTAAAAGCTTAGGGACTGTTGTAAAGCTCACAGTGACAGATATACCAATAAGAAAAGAATAAGATATCACGCTTTTTCATGGAACTATGAGATGTATTCCTCTCACACCAGAGGGAGCACAGCAACCCTGAAGATGTCTGATGTGAGGATTTATTTATTGGCACTACTTGCTGGTGAAATTATATTTGCTAACTTGCTCCTGATAATTTTCATACATACAATTTGTGCCGCAAAGCAGGCCCTCTGTGCATACACATTAGCAATACCTTGGACAATAATTTAGATGCCAAGTGACTATCATTCTATGATCTTCCTGTGGCAATAGTAATTAAAGGAAGCGTGCAGGTCAGTGGAAACTGGAGATAGAAAATATTCTCAGTCATTTCCCCAAGTATCTTTACTATAGCTGGCAATAGAGGAAGTATTTTTGGTTTGCTTTTATAAAGGAGTTTTTAAAAATAAAATAAAATGAAGGAACTTATCTCACATATATTAAAAATGTATGGAACATCCATTAGTAGTCAGGGTTGAGCTGAAGGCTTTGGGGCTCTATCAGCGCCTTATGCATCGTCTGACCTATAAACTACAGAGTTACAAGAAGCACATGTGCAGAATGAAGATTCAGGGGTAGCTGAAGTTGTTACCTCAAAGTTGGCATTTCCTATGCACAAATTAGGAATTTTAAAGAATCACCTTAGTCATTTATGATCTCTGCCTTTCCCTTGCTAGAAATGTGAGCTCCAGCAATTATAACACTGCTGTTTCCAATTTCAGTGACTGGAAACTGAGACTAGGTTGCTGTGGGTTGCAGTGTTGTACACATTACAGGATCAACACCTTCATTTTCCTTTCACTACTGATTTCTACCATGGGATTAACCTTTCTCATGCCTGTCACCATGTGTTATTCACAATGAACCCAAGATCCCTTTTCTGATCAGGGATTACTGCCAGTTCAGACTCCATCAGTCAATAGGATTTTTTGCCCAAATGTGTATCACTTATCACTCACTTACCTTGAACCACATTTGCCATTTTATTGCCCATTCACTTATTTTAGAGAAATCCTTTTACAGTGCATTGCAACCACTGTTTGTTTTTATCACCTTGAATAATTTGGTGTTGGCCATCTTACTGCTTATTCCTTACTCCAGGTCAATTATGGTCAAGTTATAAAGCACCTGTCACAATACACATTCTTGTAAGATCTCGCTTCTTACATCATCCTGCCTTTGTGAGAACTGTCATTTTATTCCTACTCACTGCTTCCTGTTATTTAAACTGTTTCAGATCCATAAGAGAACATGCCCCTTGATTGCTAAGTATATTCTAGAACTGTATCGTCTATGCAGTTATTGTTGGATAGACCATCTGGACCCAGTGATTCATGCACCCTTCTTCTTTCTTTCTGCAGTGTTGGAGAAACTGGATACTTCTGTTTCATAGAATCATAGACTCGTAGAGTTGGAAGTGACCACAAGGGCCATCTAGTCCAACCCTCTGCAATGCAGGAATCTCAACTAAGGCATCCATGACAGATAGCCACCCAACCTCTACTTAAAAACCTTTAATGAAGGAGAGTCCACAGCATCCTGAGGAAGTCCATTCGTATGTCAAACAGCTCTTACTGTCAGAAAGTTCTCCCTGATGTTTAGTCAGAATCTTGTAACTTGAATCCATTGGTTTGGGTCCTACCCTCCAGAGCAGGAGAAAACAAGCTTCCTCCATCTTCCATGTGACAGCCCTCTTTGGCTTAAGAATGTTGACCTTAAATTTCATCCACTCTCTCATTTCATATTGCATTATGTCCCATAGGAAAGAAAAGTGTCATTATGAAAACAAAATTGAAATTGTTCTCATGCCGCTCAACCAGCAGGCAGTTCAAATATTAATTAGAGAGTGTCAATCATTCCATAGCTGTGTATACTTCTGCAAGCTTGCAATTGCCACACAATAAGAGCCTTTGAAAATATTTGGTTTTATTGTTAACCTGAAATATGGTGAATACACTGGACTTCTTTATTATTCTGTAACATTTATTCATCTAGGGTGACATCATGTTAACAGTTAGGCAATTTCAGAGAATAAAGCAATGTTTAATAAACCATTCATTTGGAGATTGAGTAGCTACACTTGATAATTACACATCAAAACTGGAAACATGAATATTCATCTGAAGGCTGTCCATCTTCTTAGCAGAATTTCACAGTATACCTGGCCCAGAGCTCCACATGTGCCCCAGTGCACAACCTAAGTGCCTCCTGTACATGCAGCTTGCATTGCATCTGTGGAGAGGTAGTAGTTCTATGTGTGCAAAGGAATGCTATCTGGATTAACTTCTTCCACTTAAATGAATGAGAAATGTTTTGTGGGCCACAGAGCTCCATGCACATCTCAAAACTCCCACGCCTGTACTGGAACAGAATGCTGGCTTTGATATCCTTGACAATCTCACTCCTAATGACTCACCAGGATGTACTCAGGTAGAAATTTAATCTTAGCTGGAATCATGAAGAATGAGTGTTCTGTGCTTTTGCATCCCAATTTGACAATTAAGGATAATAATTTCCTAGTCTTAGTTCCTTACAGAGTAAAACTGTCCTGTAAACCTACCTGCTCCACATTTTATTATGCATGTTTTTTAAAATAATAATAATGATTAGTTCCCTCCTAAAATTAAGTGGATTTTTTTAAGGGGGGACGACTCACATTACAAATGCAACAAAAGAAAGTTTCATATTTAGAAAAAGAAGAAAAACCTCCAGTATTTTATTCCTCTGAATTTATACATTTGAATTAAACATTATTCACAATTTGAGTAGCATTATTCTACGAACTAGTTTCAATATCATGCTAAACCATACTATGGATTAGTGCAAGTGCACAAATATGCCGGTTCCTGGATAGTTTATTCCTGGACAGTTTATTATTGCGTTCTTTGGTTTACAGCTTGTTAGGAAGAGACAAACCATAGGCCTGGTTTTGGACCACATGCTAAGGGCTCAGCCACACCACAGCTGAACAAACCACATTTTCCATGCCCTCTATGCCTCCCTACTGATCTGGTTTGTTTGCTGTTCCCACATGTTGTTGCAGAAGGACCACACATCTGTTTGTTATTATTGTGCAGTTTGTGAAACATTGCCCATTTTGAATACCCTATGACAGGGCTTTTTCTCAGCCGCAACTCAATGAGATCCACACCTCTTTGGTGTGTTCCGGCACCTCTTTTTAGCATACTAGCAGCTGTATAGTGGCATGGGGCCCAGAGCTGCATGTTGGAAGCATCTCACTTGTGGCTTTGTATTGTTTTCCCCCTAAAAAAAGCTCAACAAAGGGTTGTCCATAAAAAAGTGGGAGCTCCTGCACCTCTTTTTCTAGAAAAAAAGCACTGCCCTATGACTTTGTGTAAGCAGCCCATAACCCCACCCCAAACCCACTGGCAGAGGAAGAGGAGTGGGGTGGGGGAGTGCATCGCCCCTGGCAGCACGATCCCCAGGGTGCCATCGCAGCTGCCCCCCGCACACGGTGGGTGGCGTGCCCTACCCCACGACACACGCCAGCCCCGCCCCTGCCTGCTCTCCACTCCTGGTGTCAGAGCATGAAGCTCCACCACTGCCCAAACCATGCACTTCTTGCAAGGGAAAGAAGGGAAATATGTGCACTATCCTCCCCCCCCCCCAAAAAAAAATTCTGGTCTTCCTACTACTCATGGGCATCCTTCACTGCTGCTTTGCCTCTTCCATGAAGGCACCTGCACTTCTGAGGAAAGTGGTGGCTACCAACACATCCCTGAGTAAGAGAAAGAACATTCCCCTGCCCACTGGAGAGGAAGGAAGGAAGGAAGGAAAGCATCTGTTACACGCACACACCTCCATTTCCTGTTAGAAGGGGCACTCAAAGCTTCCTCAAAGCTGTTGTTGAGTGCCTGGAGATTGGGGGGAGCTAGGGGGTGACCCCACTTTCTCCTCTACATATTCATAGGTATGTCATGTGAACAGAGTTACAGAAGATCATATATCATAGCCTAAGCTGTATTCCCTGCTAAGGTTTTGTATTTCCCACCCAAAGCCTTGTCCTTGCCACTAGTTTCCTCCTTTTTATAGTTATTCAAGGTAGTGGCATCTTTGTCCTTAGATTCCAGTGTACATAAACAGAAGAAAAATCATTTATTCATTTCCAGCTGCTCACATTTTCTTTTGAGCATCTGTACAATGTAGTGCTGTCAGAATCCTGTAACTGCAGTGGGAAAGTTGGCTTTAAAAGAGGTTAAGATTTCTTCATGTTGAGCCTGGAAAAAATTACTGAACAGTGTGTTGCTCTCCATTTGATTTTTTTACCTTCAAAATCCCCATTTATGAAAAGCCTGGTGCTTATGTTTTTTTTTCATCAGTCACACTGACAAATTGATCGGTGCAATGCAGATTTCAGAAACACAATGCTAAAACACAATACGGTGTATTTGTTTTGTTTTCTTGCTTGACTTGAACATCAGGTGAGTGTCCATTTAATAGAAGCAGGTACCCAAACAGTTCTAGATGTTGAATCAAATAAATCATTGCAAGGCTTGGGTAAAATATACTTTCACCTGAAAACGGTGAAGGTTTTACAAATGCTTTCCGCTATATTAGGTTTTCCTTTGGTCTATGCATCCAGAGAGATTAGTCTTGTTGACACAGCACATTCTTTTGAAAAAGCAACGTAATTTCAAAAGACACACTGTATCGGTTCATGCATATATTTGCAATGCCCTCCAGGTACTGCCTCTTATTTCAAATTCCATAGGTTCTTGTTACCTGCAGTGCCATTGACCAATCTGATTACAATTACACATCAAAAGAAGAGTGAGATGTTTTAAAATAAGTTAAATGAACATTTCATATCCATGTTTTTCTTCTCTTTTTTATTTTACCGTTCCCACCATATCCCACCATCTCTCCAAAGGGCTTGATGCGACATACACACTTCTTTCCCTCTCCATTTTATCTTCACAACAACCCGGTGAGGTAGGTTAGACTGAGAGATGGCCCAAAGTCACTCAGTGAGCTTCATGGCTAAATTAGGACTTGAATTTTCATTACAGAGGTTTGAATATTGTAACGACACAGATTTCTTATTTTTCCATTTATGTGATCACTTGATACTATTTTTTAAAAATGGTGTAAGGGCCCACCTTTATATTATCTCAGACAGGAACCTCAACACTTATTTCATTTATTTGTTTAAATATTTATAATCCATACTTTTATTAAAAATAAAATAAAATAGAACAAGACAGTGTACCTTATACAAAATTGCAATAAGAGCAATAAAAATTCAAACAGAAACATAAGTAAAAATATAAATAATTACTGGTTGGTGAAAAGAACATAACTTTTCAAAGGCATAGCTGAAAAACTGTCTTTAGGCAATGCCTAAAAGGAGACAACTAGGGACGCTGGTGGCACTGAGGTCTAAACCGCAGAGTCTAGGGATTGCCGATCAAAAGGTCAGCGGTTCGAATCCCCACAATGGGGTGAGCTCCTGTTGCTCGGTCCCTGCTCCTGCCAACCTAGCAGTTCGAAAGCACGTCAAAGTGCAAGTAGATAAATAGATACCACTCCGATGGTAAGGTAAACGGCAATTTCATGCGCTGCTCTGGTTCGCCAGAAGCGGCTTCGTCATGCTGGCCACATGACCTGGAAGCTGTGCGCTGGCTGCCTCGGCCAATAAAGTGAGATGAGCGCCACAACCCCAGAGTCATCAACGACTGGACCTAACAGGGCTCTCTTTATCTTTACCTTCCAAGGAAGTCCCTGATTTAGAGAAGCCATCCCGGTTTCTGATTTGATCTCGGAATTTCCCGCTTTTCCTTAAGATTTTCATTGGAGAAACGTGGGAGGTTATGGAGTTATAAAGGCAATCCGGTATAAGGAAGTTTTTGGTGTGTTTTTTTTATAAAAAAGTTTAATGTTTTATTATGTTTTTATATATGTTGGAAGCTGCCCAGAGTGCTGGGGCAACCCAAAAAGATGTGTGGGGTATAAATAGTAAAATTATCATTGTGGAATGGGATGTCCTTATTTTCATGGGATAAATGTTTGAGGGTATGTTATGGGGGGCGTGTTGCATTTAAAATGAACAAATAATCACCAACTTGCATGCTAGGGGGCTCCAAATTATTTTTCAATGTGAGCAGCCTTCTCTCCCCCCCCCCCCATCTTATTAGAAAATATACCAGTGGCTGTATCCAGAATACAGCAGCTTCACATGTTCATAGTGAGTGTAGCTTGAAACCATATTCATTGTATTGAAAAAAGATAAAGTACCTGAGGCTGGTGCATGTGTGTTCGAGTGTCAATTGTACTTGCACACTGTGTGAGCTTTTCAACTTTTTTATTACATTGTAGATTATGTATCAGAAGGATTAGGACTGCTGTTATTAAAATGAATTTCACTTGCCATTTGCAGGACTTCAGTACCAAATAAAAGCATGTGTAATAAATGCTTTTATGCTTATCCTAGCATAGCTTAGATAAGGAAATGGTAGTTGAAACGAATGTGAGTGGGTGGGACAGAGACTGATTTAAAAAGAACTATTTGGTGGGAATTTCCCCCAGGGACTTTTGGAAACCAGCAGGCTGCATGAGTCTGTGGGGAAAAACCACATTTACCAGAGAGGATATCGCAGCAAGCCAGTTGGCCAAGAAGTATGTCCAATAGAGGCAAATAAGCTGAAGGAAAGTTTTCAAGGAGAAAGAAAAAATAATCTGGAGGTTAATCAAAAAGGTTCAACAGTGTGAATGCCAGCTATAAAAAAACAAAAATCTTAGTTTAATTTAGTTCTTATATGCTTTGTAAACGGAGGTTAAAGCAGTTGTAGCTCACAGTAATAGATTTCATTTTGAATTGCAAGAGAAATAATAATACTTGGCACTTCTAAAACTGCAATGCAAGAAGTCAAAGCATTTACTTATTTGGAACTGGCATTATTAAAAGGTGCACTTTTGTGGCATTGTTCCTGTACATTTGAGACAATGTACAGAAAACCAATTTCATAGGCACTTGTTTGGGGTACACGACTGGGGACTCAACTCAGCCTCTAGGAACTTTTTATCTTACCTCTTCTACCTGCCCAGTTCCTGAAACCTTTCCCCTTTATGCATCTAAATTATTGCTGTGGCATATTTAAATCCACAAACACTTCAAGGAGGATAAAATGCATTTGTGGGAATGATTTTGTACAGTTGTCCACATGAGGGGTTGTACCTAGTACTTTTCCCCAGGGGGTACTCCGTGGTATGCAGTACAGGTACCACTTTTTGTTGTTGTTCTAAAGTGTGGCACTTATGTCATGGTGAGTACCAGCACTGTGCATGCGTTGTATGTAGTAGTTTGCCTCTGGAAACACTCGAGTGCCGTATGGACGGTGGCGGGATCCTCTGCTTGTGGCTACAGCGGTGGCGGAGGGACCCTTTGCTCTGAATGGTTGGTGGGAGATACCAGATTATCACTGTTAAGGCAACCAGGCTGATGCTTCCAAAATACTGAACTGCAGCAATGCAGTTGTGGATCCAATTGTTAAGAAACTTGCTTCTTCCCTTGGGGCCACTACCCATGATCTATTCTATCATGAAGTCATATTTTTTCATAGAAAATTGTACTGCCGCAAAGCCATTTCCCGTCCCTGGGGAGATGACGTTGCAGGCTGGGAGCAAGCCCTCCCCACGCGCATGGGGTGGAATAGCCCCAGCGCCATTGGTTGGTCCTCGGCTGCATCAACCCAAGACTGTCCAATTTGAACAGTCCGGGGGTGTGGTATGGGCTATTTAAACTGCCCACGGCCGAGGACATGTTCCCTTTCTTCCGGCTCAGACACTTCTCCCCCCCCTCCTTAGGTTAAGCTCTTTATGTCCTGACCTTGCTATGGACTTTGGTTGGTCGCCTGTTTTTTAACAGGGGCCTGGTAGGAATTTTTTTCCACTTGGCAAATTGGCATCGGCCATTTGGTTTTCTGCTTACCTCATAGAAATTCATCACAACTTTGTAAGGTTTGGTGGTTAGGCATTGAAGTATTAGGTTGAAGGTGAAGGGAGGTAGTTGCCATCACCTACCCCTCCTATTTCAAGGGTATTCCATTAAAGGAATCTGAGGGGCATGATCCTGTCTGAAGCCGCAGACGGGGGGCTAGGGCCACCGCACGACCCCTAGTGGTGACCCTGGGGGAGTTCCTTGTTGATGTGCATCAGCAGGGCTCCCCTTCTGGCAGTTAACCCTTCCAAGACTCCTGCAGACAGGCAGGAGTCAGATATAGTTATAGTGGTTTCCAATGCCTAAGCCAATACCACTCACATTCTGTAACCCATAAAGTTGTGGCCTTTTTCGCCCATTATCCTAAAATACTGTTTCATGTGTCTTTATTCCACTTCCCGGGAGGGTTTGGGACCTTGCCATGCAATATACTGTCTCCCATTATATTCTCTTGGTGGACTGGTAAAATGTGGACTAGATCGTGTGCTAATTCTAAGTGAATTTGTAGCTGCTCAGTGAACTGTGTCCCAAGATGCTGATCACTGACTTGTTATCAACTTGGAAAGAAAAGGAGTGATGCAGGGTGCATTTTCCAGTGTTTTCCAGGACCCAATGTTTTTACAAAGGGCTGGAAGAAATGCTCATCAGATTTGCAATAATGGATGGGGCAGCAGATAATCTAGAATACAGAAACAGGATTTAAGATGAGCTTGACAGGATGGAGAAAGGGGCCAAATCTAACAAAATGAATTCTAACAGAGATAAATATAAAGTTCTGCAGGACTCAGGGCTGGTATATTCCCTCTCCCTTATCAGGGAAACGGGATGCATTCCTTATCTCATTTGATCTGTTCTTAGTAGGCCTCTTTCTCCCACCACCACTTCTGTCAAAGCACTTATGGCAGCACTCCTGGCCAGATCTCCTCTACTCACAGACCTGCAATATATATAATATTCCAGGAACCATAAGATGGAGGTCTTGGAAAATAAACATTATATATTTGTGAGTATAATTCCCATGACCATTCCATTATGTCCACCATATGCGAATATATTTTTCTAAAATGTGGAATATTGTTACTGCTGGTTTTATTCAGAAGAGTTTGTGATAGCAGTATTTCTTTTACCAGAGTATTGACAAAATTTTGCTCACTTGGATCCTTTCAAATTTTGAAACCCCATTTTAAAAAGAACAAAGGTATCTTGCAATTATCCAGATACTTTGTATTTCTGAAAAAAGAAGATGACGGCGACAAGTAAATACTAAGAAATTTCGTTAGCAAATAAATTCCTATAGCATGGTCATGGCAGTCAGTATTCAACACAGCTGATTGGCATTTGAAGTGCAATTTATTTGAATCACTTGTACTGGACACATGAAAGAATTATTTATCATTATTCTGTGTTAGTGCCTAATTTACTACTCTAACAAGAGGCTGTTGATCAGCTCCTCAGCTGCTACTACAGAATGGAACAATGCTACTATAAGCACACATCAGCTAAAGATATGACCTCATCATTTCATATGACTTTTGCAGATGCATGATAGCAGATTCATAGATTTGACAATCAGCTGTCATTTTCTAGCATTCATGATAGCTATGTCAAGAAGAACTTCAATAGATCTGAAAATACCCTGGAGTTCTTTTGTGGTTGTTGGAACTGCTTAAAATTACATTGTCAGAAAATACATTGCAGGTGTACAACACAATACAACACAAAGCTTTTATTTTATTTAGTTTATTAACTCCAACAGAAACTAGATGAATAACCATTATTTCAAATATGGCAATATCAGATAATACTCTTGGGGCCTATATAATAGCAACACAATCACATAGATGTTTACTCTGAAATAGGTTCCACTCTGCACAGTGGGAATTATTCCCAAGTAAGAGTGGATCTTTGCAGCCAAAGATATGTACATAGCATTTGTAATAAAGAATATTTTACCTCGGGTTAAGTACTTAATTCGTTCCGGATTAACCTGAAACTGTTCTTAACCTGAAGCACCACTTTAGCTAATGGGTCCTCCTGCTGCTGCTGCACCACCAGAGCACAATTTCTATTCTCATTCTGAAGCGAAGTTCTTAATCTGAGGTACTATTTCTGGGTTAGCGGAGTCTGTAACCTGAAGCGTATGTAACCTGAAGTGTATGTAACCCGAGGTACCACTGTATCCTTTGTCCATCCAATTCAATGTGGATAGAAAAACTTCTTTGGTGTGTGGAGGATGAGGGTCTCTCCCAGACATCCAATAAATGATTGAGTGTGCCCTTGTCACACTTCCATCTCTCTTTATTGAAAGTGGTACCACATGTCAATGATTCAAGGAACTGTGATGATCTCTGGATCCTTGCAGCATCTGTAGAAAGGACTCTATGAACTGAAAACATAGGTGTGGTATGTACCTTTGTTATCCATGAAAATCTTTCAATAAAAGAATTTTTTTTTAAATAAAATTTAAAAAATCCCCATGGACCTCATATACAGTATTAGGAGGAATACCATGGGTACACACAGAGGCTTGTTGCAGGAACAGGGTTACCATCTCATATGTGAATGTCGCGCAACTCCATATTCAGAATGGGTATACCTGCACTGTTTTCACATACATGCTGTTTTGCTCAATGAGCATTTGATAGTTTCTATTGCTTTTTCATGAATGACGGTTATATATATTATGTGATACACAATTTATTCTTCTTGTTCTTCTCTGGGGATCAATTATAGCCGAGTAAGATTGTCTTTCATGAACATGGTTTTAAAAGTGAGTCTGTAAGTGCCTGTGGAGGCCAATTCGGGTTCCATACATCCTTCCATGGGCGGGAGTTGATCACAGTGGTAAAGGTAAAGGTACCCCTGCCCGTACGGGCCAGTCGTGTCCGACTCTAGGGTTGTGCGGCCATCTCACTTAAGAGGCCGGGGGCCAGCGCTGTCCGGAGACACTTCCGGGTCACATGGCCAGCGTGACGAAGCTGCTCTGACGAGCCAGCACCAGCACCGCACACGGAAACACCATTTACCTTCCCGCTATAAAGCGGTACCTATTTATCTACTTGCACTTAGGGGTGCTTTCGAACTGCTAGGTAGGCAGGCGCTGGGACCGAACAACGGGAGCTCACCCCGCCGCGGGGATTCAAACCGCCGACCATGCGATTGGCAAGCCCTAGGCGCTGAGGTTTTACCCACAGCGTCACCCGCGTCCCAGACATATCAGATATTAAGCTGATAAGAACAGATACTACACTTGATCTTAGCCAAAAGGCTGAGAAGCGATCACAGTGAGGGTTTGCCAAACATGCCTTCCTCTTCACATGTTTCTCCCTTTCTCCCTGCGTCTGAGTGTCTTCAAAGTCCTTGGCACCTTTGATAAAGGCTGTTCTCCAGTTGGAGCTCTCGCAGGCCAGAGTTTCCCAATTGCTGGTGTTTATGTGTTATATGTGTTATATTTATTATGTGAATCATTCACAGATCTATTCATCAATTCACTTTTCGACAAACTATTGCTCTTTTCTGTTTGCATATGAACATTCTTTCTCTCTCTCTTCATGTAGCATCAACACAACCCTATAATATACTCAGAATCTCAGGGAGCCAGGAGGAAAAGCCAGATTTCTTTGATCTAACTCTTTGTCCTTTGCATTTGACCTAACAATTGTCAAACTCTCTGTGTTGTTTCAAACTCTTTTATTACACTCACATATCTTTTCTGTTGTTGTTGTTTCAAAGAGAAACAGAAACTCCTGATGATGAAGCTGTGTTTGATCATGTGCACTCATGTAACTGCTCAACCCCAAACTGAAGCATTCAAGTTCGGATGAGACACTGTCACCGGGTAAAACAGAACAGAGTAAAAGGATTGACAATTTAGTCTACAAATGCTCAACTGACACCTTGTCCTTCACTCTGACTTGCTAAAATACAGTGGAGAGAGGGGATGGAAAGAGCCAGCATGAATTCCTTCACCATGCTGGTGAACTTTGCCTCCAAGGACTAAAATACAAGAAAGGTTTCAGAAGCGAGGGTTTCTTTGCAAAATGTCTGAGTGGTATTTCATGTGGTTAACCCATTCAGTGTTTGGAAACCTCAACCATATGCAGCTTGCTTCCACTATTACTGAGGGCAAAAGTATATTGACAGAGGTGCAGCTGTGTCTTTAGACATGGGTCGCTCACCAACAAACACCTGTAAAGTGTGGGTGGGGTCATTTCAATTAGGAAAATGTCAAGAAGGAACGGATGCTGAACACTGCTTCAGGTTTTACCAACATTTAGCCTGCAATCTTCCACCTTCAGCTTTCTTCAAAAAAAATCTGGCCACCTAAATATGTTTCAGAGAAGGCATATTATTTAATTTGTAACCTCCTCTTTTGTATGTCTGTTACTTTGCAGAGCAGGGATGGGGAATATGGGCCTCCATACACACACACACACACACACACACACACACACATACATCTATCTCTATCTATCATCTATCTATCTGTTTCTGGCTCTCTAGACTCTCCCCATAGGGACGCAGGTGGCGCTGTGGGTTAAACCACAGAGCCTTAGACATGCTGATCAGAAGGTCGGTGGTTCGAATCCCTGTGATGGGGTGAGCTCCCGTTGCTCAGTCCCTGCTCCCGCCAACCTAGCAGTTCGAAAGCTCATCAAAGTGCAAGTAGATAAATAGGTACCACTCCGGTGGGAAGGTAAACAGCGCTTCCGTGCGCTGCTCTGGTTCGTCAGAAGCAGCTTAGTCATGCTGGCCACATGACCCGGAAGCTGTACGACGGCTCCCTCGGCCAATAAAGCGGCAACGACTGAACCTAATGTTCAGGGGTCCCTTTACCTTTACCTAGACTCTCCCCAGCCAAACTCAGAGGTCCTATATTTCGCACCTTCCTGGAGTACTTTTGCCTGCCTGGAGAGTGTTCTTGAATGTTTATAATGCCTCTTGGTTGCCTGGATAAAGGTGATAATGATATATGTGAGTGTGAAGAAACCACCTTAGTATACAAGTGTAAAAATCACATGCATTGCTCTGCTCACTTTTATCTGTGTGACTGGCATGTGACCCCTGGAAGGTTACCCAGAAGGAAATGCCACCCTCAAGCTGAAAAAGGTGCCCCACCTTTTTCCACTGCTGCAGGACATTGCATACAAGGTTGGAGATAGTACTTCTTTTTTAATAAAACAAAACAAAACCAAAACCAAAACATAAAATCTCAAAGACTGATTTTATGGTAGATTTTGCAAAGACCAGTAATACAAAAATGAATCAGTAGCAGCCTTTGATCCTGACATCTGCCCAATGGTAAGGGCAAACTACTTTTGTAACTTTGCTTTGCATGTTCAAAGGTTAAAACCTGACAGTGGCTATGAAGCTGAGGTGGCCGTCTGCCTTTCTTTACAGAGAACAGCCTTCTTCTGTTTGAAGGGCGGCCAGTCCAACATCAGTTTCAAGACAAATAACTGTATGAAGGGAGAACAGAAGCCTTGAAGTTGTTCTTCAACTATCAACACCTGTTCAATGGACTGGCCAGGAAGAAAAGGCCTCTTGTTCACAACCTTCCCCCTGTGGAGATATGAATGTATTTCTATGAAAATTATAGTTATTATTCCTAAATCTGCATCTCAGCATATAGATTGGCATAAACAAATGTTACAGCCTCTTCTCTGTAGCCCTGTTCAGGGAAGTTTTTAATGTGTGGCATTTTAATGTATTTTTAATCTTTGTTGGAAGCCACCCAGTGTGGCTGGGGAAGCGCAGCCAGATGGACGGGGTACAAATAAATTATTATTATTATTATTATTATTATTATTATTATTATTATTATTATTCTCTCTGGGGGAGAGAGATCTCTGTATTGACTTAGCTTTAATTCCAGCATTGCAAGTGGGGGAGTAGATGAATCTTGGGGATACCTCCCAACTCTTTAATTCTTCTACGACCACACACAGTTTTTAATATTTCCTTCAACACCCCCTTCTCCTAGTCATGTTGATTGGAGTTGGAGTACGCTGGGTAAATAACTGTGATTAATATCCAGAACTGTCAGACAAAACAAAAGATTTCCCTTCCTTTCCACCCTCTGCCCATTCCAGTTCATGGTGTTTCCCTAGTCAGGTTGCTTTTGATTTTTTTTATCCTGCAGTCACTTTAAAAAAGCTGTAGTTTTGGGAGCCCTGAATCCACAGAGAGACTTTAGGGAATCTCTGATCCAACTCAATATGCCTTCATAAGCACAATCTGCAATATGAGCACCTCAGCCAAATGACCCCCTTTTGTCTCGTAGTTCAGGAAGCACACAGCCCTTGTGAAGCATATCAGACTTGTTATACTTCCAGTTTGGAATTTCCAAAAGCATGTCCTTTCAACCTCTCACCTCCAAAAGTGTGTTTCATATTCTCAGCGGGGAACTTAATATTATCTTCCCTTTCATTGCAATCCTTGTTGACTAATGCAAATTTATTCATAGGAGGTACACGAAAGTTCTGAACGTGAGTGAATTTTCTGTGAAGATAAATGAAAAATGAGCCAAAGTCTTACACCCAGGAGATTTGGAAAGCTATTTTATTTGAGGGTGTTGTTGCTGTGTCCCCCCCCTTTACTCCTGAAGCTTAATGAGACCAATAGGCTTGGCAAGCTCTCTCCTGGCTCATGTAGCTAGAGGGAAGCATAGCTGTTACTGGAGCTCATCCATTCTTGCTTCCACTCTCAAAGTTAACAGCTCCACCAGATGTGCTAAAACAAGAGCTCTGCCAGGCCATCTGATAAGCTTTTTAAAATACTGAATTATTCCTGTTTTCCTTTTAAAATGATAACTTATTGATTTTCAAGAGGGTTACTTTAAAGCCCAGTGGATCTCACAGTGCTAAAAAGCTATTTGCTTATCATCCACAAATCCCAGTTCAAGCCACACTCTTTATTAAACTTGATACCATGGGGAAAAAGGGGGAGTAACTCTCTCCAGCAAAAGCTCACAAGCGAACCTTTTAATATTAAAGCTATGTTTCTAAATTCTCTAGGTTCGTTGGCCACTTGTAGACAGCAACAATAATATAAATGAGGATCAGTGTTGACATTTTCCTCTTAAGTCTATTGTCCCTTGAACCATTTCACTGATACAGCAGGTAACTTAAAAAAACTAAAGACTTGTAAATGGCATTGTAGCCTAACAAGCTCACTTAGGAACTGTTTCCAAGTTGGATTTTAAAAGAATAAAAAAAAGTACTCTAATGCTTAATCCCTATGTAAAATACCTTGAAAGTAGGAGCTGTATAAACTATAACATGTGTGTGGGGGGGAATATTTGGGATACAGTATCTGGAAAAGGGCCACAATTCAGTTATAGTTCACTGGCACCTCCAGGTGCATTTAGAAAATATTTGTGTCTGAAACTCTAGGGAAACTCTTCATCACTTTAGGCCAGGGTAGTCAACTTGTTGCCCTCCAGATGTTGTAACCTACAACTCACATCATCCCCAGCCAGCAGGACCAATAGCCAGGGTTGATGAGAGTCATAATCCACAATACCTGGAAGGCACCACATTGCCTACTCCTGCTGTAGACAATACTCAACTATATTCCAATGGAATAAGGCAGCTATGTACATTTCTATGTATTTTAATCTCACAAGCTATGGCACAGCATGTTTAATGTCCAGTAAGTTGCACAGAGGAGGGGATGCGGGTGGCGCTGTGGGTAAAAGCCTCAGCGCCTAGGGCTTGCCGATCGAAAGGTCGGCGGTTCGAATCCCCGCGGCGGGGTGCGCTCCCGTTGCTCGGTCCCAGCGCCTGCCAACCTAGCAGTTCGAAAGCACCCTCGGGTGCAAGTAGAAAAATAGGGACCGCTTTCTAGCGGGAAGGTAAACGGCGTTTCCGTGTGCAGCTCTGGCTCGCCAGAGCAGCGATGTCACACTGGCCACGTGACCCGGAAGTGTCTTCGGACAGCGCTGGCCCCTGGCCTCTTGAGTGAGATGGGCGCACAACCCCAGAGTCTGGCAAGACTGGCCTGTACGGGCAGGGGTACCTTTACCTTTACCTTTAAGTTGCACAGAAGATATGTAGGGTACAATCCTATTCATCCTTACATAGAAGTAAGTCTTAAAAACAGTTATGAGTCTAATATCTGGGTACATATTTTCAGGATAGGGTTGTTATATGTTAAATTTCTTTTTCTTTTTTTTATTCTCAGAGATATTTGCAAAGTTTTGACAGATCTGAAAGTAAATCAATCCTGAACTGGAGTCTATGCTTGCAATGTGACAGTAACAGTTGGATAATATCAACATGGTGTTCTGATATGTGGTGCAGTTCAGAATTTCCTGTCCTCCAAAGTACTTGTTTTCTTGTGGGGCCAACTTCAGGACTTAATTTTTTGAAATTTCAATGTCACAAATCCCAAGTCTGTAAACTTGGATGGAATGCTGATCTAACTCTGTATTGATCTCTCCATATTTTTAAGCAGTAGAAGACACTAACAAATGCAACACAGTTTTATCCAGCCAGTTTTCACCAGCATACCTCATGTCTTTTCATGTTAAATTGTGCTTTATAAGATATGACTTGACGTGACTTAACACAATCCTGGAGAATATGACATTAAATGATGTGACATGGTGGAAATTTGCAAACGACAACCAGAAGATCCACTTTGCCTGGAGGACCTGGGTAATCTCATTGTATTTCTTCTAAACCATTTACTACATCTTTAACTCTCAGAACCAATGGTGCATCTTTTGAACATCAGTTGTCATGTTGTGCCTTGACCTTCACGCAACCATGACAGACTCAACAGGTCAATCTCATCAGTTTCTTCTGTATGATAAACATATATATCCCATATAGTTTGTGTGTAAGAAATATCTAGACTAAAGAAAAAGGTTATGTTTGAATAATCACCTTATTTTGATCTTAACAGATGAGGATAAGACAAGACATGGCATGCTTACGGAGACAGCAACCCAATAGCTGAGATAATCATTATATTTTTACAGGATATCAAAGCTACAATGTCTTATTTTCCTAACCAGAGCTTACAGAGTTACAAAACATTCTGTAATGGACAGGGTGGTGGGATGACACTGCTCACCTGACCTCTGGTCAGTCATGTCGCTGCTGTTTACTGGACAGTAGCAGGTGAACAGTAAGGTGGTGGCAAGATCAGTGTGGAGCAAATCTGACACACCTGCCATGTGTTTGCACCACACCAACCTTCCTGCTTCCTCCTCTCTGTCCCTTCTATCTGGCAGTAAGCAGCAGCAACACAACCAACTGGATGTCAGGTGAGTGGTTGTGCCCCACCATCCTGTCCTCTACTGAAAAAGTTGTTGCGGTGATGCAAACTGGAGGACAACTTTATAAGAAATGTAAGGCTTATGATACATTCATGCTCTGATAAGGTAGGTACTAACACTCCCCCCCCCCAAGAGCAACTGGATTATTCACCAAAATCATCTTCATTTTTTAAACCTCATACCACAACTACAGCTGCTAGGTTTAGGTATGAGAGAACCGCTTCTGGAGAGTAAAGAAGCACACAGCTGGGTGTCATCAGCCAGGTGTTTCAGGTGGAAAAACATCTGTGCTGGTAAAATATTTATGAGTGAATCTGTTTAGGGTCAGGTTGAAATGAACCATTTTACAAAGGCCATGGCAATTCACATTTACGGAGTTAGAGAACAGCCTGGTTTTTCGCATCCTGATTCACAGCGTTGTTTAAGGTGTGGAAGTGTTGAATTTAGTCCTTGACTTCACTTAAAATTGTGGATCGAGCTACAGGCAGGCTATTTATGATTACACTGGAAATTGCATTTCAGATACTTTCCTTTTTAAAATTTATAGCTTAGTTAATTTTGCCAATTTCTTCTTTCTTGCCCTCCCTAATTCCTGTTGTTGTCTTAGTGGAAATTGGACGAAGACCTAGATTAATATGTTCCTGTATATTATCCTACATACTCTAATTGATTAATTGCTGGGATTCTTAGAAAGGGAAACATAAAACCAGCTTTCCTAAACATAAAACAGCTTTGTCAGGCCTTCAGTTGAAGGTGGAAATTAGATCAAAAGTTGCTGTTGAGATGTTACCAAAAAAGCTGAAAATGATTTAAACTGATATACAGATATACTTTTTAAAATGTAATTTCATTTAAATGTAAAATAGCACTGCTTCTCTTTTGTCAGTCAGTGTTTTCTCCACCCCAAAAATCCTGTATTTATTCTTGTAAAAATACATAAAATGTTTCACTCATCTGGAAAAAAAAATTCTGGCTTTTCAATATTCATTTAATTTGCTGTACTATCTTGGAGTGACTAAGAAGGGCAGGTTTTGTTTTTCTCTAAATGTATCATTTTAAGCTTTACAGCTTGGTGCAGGAAGCAGAAAACGGATGGAGAATAACAAAGAATGCAAATAATATGAGGTTTGCTATACACAAAAGTGAAGGTCTAATTAAGAAGAGCACAAAGGTGTATCAAGGCATGATCATAACAGGTTAGAAATGAATACTTTTTCTATATGCTGCATGCAGGTGAGAAAAGATGTATTTATCTGTTAGAATACAAAGCAATATTCATTACATGTTTTGTATTACATTTTTTAAATGCTCAAAAACAGTCTCTGTTTTCTATGTGGTGGCAAATTCAGTTAACATGATTTGTTTCATCAGTGCATTTTTATAATTTGCTTTCTGCATAATTTGTTGGAAAAGTGAGAGAGAAAAGACTGGAGTGAAAGGATGGCTACTTGCGGAAAGCCCAAGTGTAAAGATGGGAGCAGCTGAGAGGATGCAGGGTGATATGATGCTGGGACAGAGCTTAAAATAAAGAAGTTAAATTAGATGTAAGTGTGCGTTTCTGTGTTTGGCCATTTTGGCTAAGCCACACCCACCTGCCCATCATATGACATCAGGGGTGTCAGGGACTGGACTGATCAGGAGGAATGGGAAATTAACCCCCGGTCTGATCAGTTCCTCTCAGAAGAGGAGGAGAAGGAGGGGTGAGTTTTGCAACCCCTGTCTCCAGCAGTTTCAGAAGGAGAGAGAGACTGGGATGGTGTACAGCTGAATAAGGAGTTGCCTAGTTACGAGATACTGGAGGAGAAGGAGGAGGAAGTTAGAGAGCAGACAGCAGAGAATTCCCGGGAGAGTATGGGAGACCCTCCTAATCCAAGGGCTCAAGAACAGAGAATGTGGAAGGATGTGACTCCTGTGACTTCCAGGTTTCCAGGATGTTGTGGGAGACAGAAGAGGAGGGACTCAAAGTAGCCAACGTCTCCTATTCATGGAGACATGAATCTTTTGCCTTGCAACCAGATTACTGAATAAAAAGCCATAAAACACAAACTGTTTGTTCTTCTTGCCTCTGAGGCTACCGGGGAAGAAGAAGATACCCCACGCCTGACAAAGGGGGAGACAGCTAAAACCTTGCTGTACTGAAAGAGAGTTTTCAGGTACCTGAAAACCCCAGTGTAAAGCTATGAAAGGTGACGCTTTAGAAAGGGGATTTGCAAGAACCAGCATTCAGATTAAGACTTGCTGAGGACAATGAAAACAGACCTGATAACGTTTTACATTTGCTTACATACAGGTACATAGGCAAGAATACTGCAAATCAACAATCTAACTAAAACATATATCTCGCAGTAAGACTGTTTGCATCTGAAATATCTTTAAATGAAAAATACCTTATGATATCTTATTTAGCATATATGAAAAATGTTATTGTACAGCAAAGCAAGAGCAATTGCAGGGTTTAGCATTTACAAAATAGATTTAGAAACACATTATGACAAATTGTGGTACTATGAAGTACATTTTTGTCCTATCAGAACAACGTCTGTTTTTCCTGTTTCCTATATTTAAAAAAACTGATCAAGTATATTTTTTATAGCCAGGGCCCCTTACAATCTGTGGACCCATGTGCATAAATCAATCACTGAATTAGCTAGTGGTTATCTCTTGCTAAGCCCCTTTTGAAGTGCTGCCTGGTGGAGTGCTTGAAAAAGAGCTTCTCAATAATGTCTTGCAAAGCACTTTGCAAAATGCTCTGATAGATGCATGCAAGGCAAAAAAAAAAAAAAGTCACCTGACACCACTGTGACATCAGGTGACTAAAGGTGGGTGGCCCTGCCCACCAGTCTAACTTGGCCCATGAAGAGTGAAGGAAAATAACAATATGGCATGTCAGCCAGATCCTGCCTGTGTCCTTGCCCCCATTGTAGGACTCCCGTCCTATTAAGGATGGAATAAAGCAAGCCAGGTCAATGTATGTATGGAGTACAAACAACATAAGAAGCACTATGAAGACACCAAATCTGTATAAGAGCACATAATCACACCTACTACATGGCGCTGAAGGCAGTGAAGAAGGCATACACTGCTTCCTTCATTGTGGTGTAGTGGTTAAGAGCGGTAGTCTCGTAATCCTGGGTAACCGGGTTCGCGTCTCCGCTCCTCCACATGCAGCTGCTGGGTGACCTTGGGCCAGTCACACTTCCTTGAAGTCTCTCACTTCCTTGAAGTCCTTGAAGTCTCTCAGCCCCACTCACCTCACAGAGTGTTTGTTGTGGGGGAGGAAGGGAAAGGAGAATGTTAGCCGCTTTGAGACTCCTAAAGGGGAGTGAAAAGCGGGATATCAAATCCAAACTCTTCTTCTTCTTCTTCTTGGATCCTGGATAATGTCTGGACCCTGCTATTTTCACGTGACGACAGCAGGTTTGATCTGGACTTCTAACTGCATCAGTATGGGAGATGGTGCAGTAAAGGACCATTTCTTTGCCACCTCCCTGCCCCATATCTTCTGCTTTTTACAGTGTGAGCACTGGAACTTCAGCAAACTCCACTGCTGTTGGTCAGGAGTTCAGAATGCAGTCTACATAAATCAAAAATTCAAATGGGGGGAAATGAGTGT
The DNA here is from genome assembly GCF_964106915.1 of Podarcis gaigeae. NCBI lineage: Eukaryota > Metazoa > Chordata > Lepidosauria > Squamata > Lacertidae > Podarcis > Podarcis gaigeae. The sequence continues at coordinate 43,002,102 of NC_139683.1, forward strand.
AGGAGGAGGTAAGGTAAAGGTAAAGGTACCCCTGACAATTAAGTCCAGTTGCAAACAACTCTGGGGTTGTGACACTCATCTCGCTTTACAGGCTGAGGGAGCTTGCATTTGTTCACTCTGCAGTTTTTCCAGGTCATGTTTTCAGCATGACTAAGCCGCTTCTGGCGAAACCAGAGCAGCACATGGAAATGCTGTTTACCTTCCTGCTATTTATCTACTTGCACTTTTGGGCGTGCTTTTGAACTGCTAGGTTGGCAGGAGCAGGGACTGAGCAAGAGGCACTCACCCCATCTCAGGGATTTGAACCACCAACCTTCAGATCGGCAAGCCCAAGGCTCAGTGGTTTAGACCACAGAGCCACCCGCGTCCCCTTGTAGGAGGAGGTAGGAGGAGATAAAAACATAAGCTACCACTCTCCTTTTTTGTTTTGCCTTTACTGAAATAAAAGTGTACGATCCATTAAAAGGTGCCTTCCAAGAAAGCTTTCCTTGGAAAATTAGTATGTTGAAAGTGAATATAGATCTAGGAGTATTAAATATTCCAACAGAAGGGGAAGAATCACTTGGCAATATGTCTATCGAAAGACATTAGGTGGAAATGTTTTGACAGTGTTCCTCTGTGCGTGTATGTGTGTGTGTTTAAATAAAGCATTTCCAATTAAAATTCATGGGAAGGAGAGCAGAATAAAAATGGACATGAATTTTAGAGAAACAGAGACAAAGGAGAAAAAGATGATTTAAACATGGCATGTCTGACCAGTCCCTACACTGCCTTGCTGAACCTCTCAATACACTTCTGGCAAACAAAGCAACCTGGGTAAGTAGTATTGCAGGTAGGGATGGGGGAGAATTTCTATTCAGTTTGCCTTTAAATGTGAAACTGTCAAATTTGCATTTTCAAAAACAGTATGAGAACCAAAACACAGCCATGCTTTGAAATTTGTACTTATCTGAATTTTGTGATGCAATTCTCCAACCATATAATGTTTACAAAAAGGCGTATAATAGGGAGTAGTACCCATATGTAATGGTTGTGAGGGGTTACTTGTGCGTAAATTGCCTTCAGTTTAGTTAGTTTGCTTGCCCAACCATGCTTAGGGTCAGAGCTCACCCTCCGTGACCTGTTAGTCACTTGCAGAATCCGAGAGTGGGCTTCTCTTGAACCTCTTCCAGCATAAAAGCTGTTTGACCCCGAGTCTCCTCCTCTGTTCCCTGCGCGGAACGCATCTGCGGGGCGTCCCAGCGCTCTCTCCACTAGTTTCGGGTGAAGGGTCTTGGAGCCCTGTCACCAATTCCTCCATCTCCCTCTCTTCTCTATGGGTGTTACTCTGAAATCCTTCCCCCCTGCTAGTCCCCTCTCCGGCATCGCTCGGGAGCCCTGCCTCCGTTTCTTGCTCTGATGGCAGTTCCCTGACACCATACAAGTGCATAATTGGCAAAAATAGAATGCAGGAATTCATTATATTTGGATATCTTGCTTGCAAGAATGTGTAGTTAAAACAGCATACAAAAATATGTTTATTAGTAGAAATTCACACTAAAATGTGATGGATTTTCATGACGATTTTTTAAAACAGCCAAATGCTGTAAAAATATGGAGAACTGGATTTAAGATTGGATTAATGAGAAACTGAGAGAACCAAAATTAACAGATTCTCCCATCCCTAGTTTTCGGAGCTCCAGATATGCATAATCACTAGTATTGCTTTCTTACATAAAATGTTTGCTGGAGGCCTAGACGGGGCAAATTTGCTAGCATTTTCTATAAGTGGGAATAGGCAAGTACATTGGCACATACAGTAATCCTGAGGTTTAGACTGGAATCTACTGTGGTCACCCTTGAGATTCATAGTGAAAGGTAATACATTACAAAATCTCAGCTGGCACCATGCATATGACAATGAGATATGTGTTTATGCCAGGGTGGAAACCTAACACTCCTTTCACAGATACTGGCCACTTTAGCACCAGATAACTATCTATTGCCTTACCTGGCTGGAGTGATAGCTTTAGGATAGCTTTAGGGAAGTGAAATGAAATTAAAGATATGGGTTGGTTATAGGGGTCTGGGTCTTCTCTCTGAGCTCCATCTTGAGGTGAACAGGAGAAGTTTCTATCTTTTCTGTAACAGATATGCTTTTCAAATAAAAGCTCATTGATCATTATTCCTACCGTGTTGATTGAGTAATTACAAAAGGACTCCGCTATTCTTCAGAGACCTAGCATTAAAGTTTCTCAGGGTGGTCTGGAAGGAGCCATTTGTGACAGGAGTTAATAAATAAATCCAGCCAAATCAGGTACTTCATTAGGAGGTAAAACATCCATAAATTATCCTTCACTGTTTTAGACTTCATGATTCAAAGGAACTACAGTGCATGTTTGTCTTAAGGACAATTGAGAAGACTTGTTCCACTCTTCAGTTATCATCCTATTTCCAAGCTTTTCACCAACATAAACTTTATATATTTGTTTCAGCAAGTTAATGCTATAATTGCTGCAGTGGATAAGGGGTTTTGTCATTTATTTTAAGAAAGGGCACAGTAACAAAGGTTCTGAAAGATACAGCTAAGAATGTGTGTGTCCATGCAAACATAGCAATCTTAAATATTTACATTTTAAAGTGCACATAGAGAAGTGGCTTCAAACTAATTTTTTATTTAAATGGCAAAAGGATCATACGCAAGTGTGCCACCAGCACCTTGTATCCCCCATCCCCATATACAGAGTTCCAGAAGCTTTGCCTCTCATACTAACCTCTGCCCTTTCAAATTTCAGAAATGCATTTAGAAATGAAACATCAGAGGCTGCCCTGCCAGACAATTCAAATCAAAACAAAAATGGGGGGGGGGCAGAGATTGCTATTGTTCGCATATGCATTCATTGTCAGGACCAGATTAACTTCATGCAAATGCAAGTGGCAATTGTAGACTGCAATCCTAAACCTGCTTACTTCAGAGCAGACGTGGTTAGGATTGCAAACTTTGCAATACTGCAGGAACTTAAAAGGTAAAGGTAAAGGACCCCTGACAGTTAGGTCCACTCGCAGACGACTCTGGGGTTGTGGCACCCATCTCACTTTACAGGCTGAAGGAGCCGGTGTTTGTCCACAGACAGTTTTTCCAGGTCATATGGCCAGCATGACTGAGCTGATTCTGGTGAAACCTGAGCAGCGCATGGAAATGGCGTTTACCTTCCTGCCGGAGTGGTACCTATTTATCTACTTGCACTTTTTGGTGTCCTTTCAAACTGCTAGGTTGGCAGGAGCTGAGACCAAGCAACGGAAGCACACCCTGTCATGGGGATTTGAACTGCCAACCCGAGGTTGGGACTTACTTTTCAGTAAACATACACACACTAAAGCTGCAATCCTAAACCCACATATGTGGGAGTTGTTGATATTTGTCTGTCTCAAGAGACCATTGAGTGTGCCTCCAGGGGTGAAGTCAAAGCTCAGTGTTAGCAGTACCAAAGTGACCTTCCTGGGGCACAAGTCTGGGCAGTGTGTACGGAGGTCCTGGGCTGCCCAGATGAGAAGACTCGGTGGTGTGGTCCAAAGGAAAGCAGAGCAGTATGTTTGGCATCAGCTTGGCTGCTGGAGTTGCTGGAAGTAGGCATACAAGGCACTATCCAACCATCTTAGGGACTCTATTTCAGATTTGTGTAGGGTTTACTCATGAGTCTTTTCTCCTCCTGAAGTTATCCCACAAGGAAGTGGAGGTTTAGGATCAGAGTTTTCCTTCTCCTAGATGGGCTACCTTCCCAGGTTGATGAACCCCAACTGCCCCTCACTTCCCTCTATAGCACATGCAGAAACCACTTTCTTGACCATTAGACCCACTATTGGTTTCATTTGCTCAATCTTCCAGAGCCTGTCTTCGCATGCAGGGAAATACCCAACTCACTGAGGGTTTGAGAACCATTAGCTATCCTTTACTGGTTTAGTAGGCCAGTCGAAGCCATTTCCTGAGATGTGGCCTCTGTCACACGCTGACAACTTCTAGGAGCCACAGATGAGAGCTGAGTGTAGGGTGGGGACCAAAGGTGGACAAAGGAGTACGATGTGTCCCTCACCAGAGGTAGTACTCAGCCTTGAATAGCATCCCACCTAAGAGTAAATCCTATTGAATTAAATGACACTTACTTCTGAGTAGACACACTGAGACTCCTGTCCTACTAAGACACTCTTTCTTTCCACCCCCCCGGCCCCCGGTGTTGGGCATCCAAGTGTTGAAGCAGCAGCCTATTGTAGCATAAAGGAAAACATTTGGCCCTTAGAAAGATGTGCATTTCTCTTAACAAATGATTAGTACAAGCAAGTTATTTCACTGGTCTCAGAAAACATTTGGAAGAATATGCTTGGCATATACTTGGCATTTTATTTCGGGGTTCCATCTAGAAAATAGGGGTTATTGGACCTTTGCAGAAAAGGAAATAAAGGCAGATTACTTTTGATCTTTAGAGTATATAATTGTGACTTCTGGAGGAAGAGCAGTGCTAAATTACTTTTTTTGCTACATGCAGTAATCACTTCTTTCTTTAAATTGATATATGGCGACAGCTGTTAAGTACATTGTGCCAACAAGTTTGCCTCCAATATTTTAGATATAAATGGGATTTTCCACTTCATAAATTGGTTGAGAACCAAGATGAAAATCCAGACCCATCTATAAATATGAATGATACATGGCTATTTCATAGCAAGAGATGGAATGACTCAAATAAAAAGTTGCTTTTCCATTTAGCTGTCACATTTGCATATTATTTTCTGTCAGGGCTCTTGTGTCTGAAACATACATATGTCAACAGGCTGAAATTCAATATAGGCAGCTTTCCCCCATCACTGCACTGCCATCAGCCTGTATGCCACTATGTTATAATTAGTCACAAGAACTGTGTCACACCAAAAATACAAGAAACCGACACAATTTAAGTGTAGCCCACTGGACATTTAATGAAGACTCAGGTCAGCTGTTGACAAGACATGTATTAGTGCTAACAAACCTTCTCTCCATCCATGACAGCTGGTATAATCTGACCAGTATCCAAAGGTTTAAGGTTAAAACACCAACCAAGCAGATTCCATCCCTCCCAAAATGTATGCAAAAGCACACCTCCTCCTCTCTCTTTGGTGTGCACATTAAGGATGGTCCACACTGGTTCAGAACCAAAGCACATGGCACTGTCGCATTCCAAGGTTGCATTCAGACAGCACTTTATTCCCTTTTCCAGCTGTTTCCTGACCTGATAATTTCCACATTTTATGTGATCTTTCACACAATGTAGAAGCTGTTTCTGGAAAATTAGTGGAATCCAGAAAACATTTAGAGCTTGTCTCTGTGTTTATTGCTTCCATAAAATAAAAAATTGTTAGCCTGGGAAAATGTGGGAGTTGTCCACTGTAATTTTTCAATCACTTACATGGGACGTGGGGTTAGCTTTGCAGCCTAACACACAAAGGCAGAATTGGTCAAGTAAGTGTGCATACTTACTGATGATCATAGTAGTCCCTTTTTTTATCTGGATTATCTGTAACAAAATGTACTCCTGGACTTAACCCCTTTTTCTTCACAACCAGCTGAAAAGAACAGATGTTCTCATATTAAATACTTGCTATTTATGCCTTTCTCTCTCCCATTGCTGACATATAAATTGAAACATCATTTGGACAAAGGCTTGCTCTTTCTGCAGAAAAAGGTTTTAGCTTCAGACCTAACAAAATGTATATGGGAAGAAGCATTTCTCTCTCCCTTTGCATTAGAATTAGAAGGATACTATTCTTTTATAACTGCATTTTTTTAAAAAAACAAATGCAGAATATGCTAGTTGTGGCTGCAACTTAAGTGTGTGTGTGTGTGTGTGTGTGTGTGTGTGTGTGTGTGTGTGTGTAATATGTATCCTAGCATTGGTTACTTGGCCAAAAATAGTGGAGTGATATGCCAAGCTGACAAGAGGCGATTGTGTGTGATTGCCTAAGTAACACTTACTGTGTGTGCCTTGGTTTCCCATCTGTTTAACTAGGGGGAAATGTAGATTTTGCTGTCAGTAAACTCTGGCTTCTCAAATCAATTGTCAAAAGGAGAGCAATTTGAACATTAAAATGACAATGTTCTTAGTTGATTAATTTTGGTCGGAAGCCAGATAACAGTAAATTAATAACCAAGGGACAGAGACTACTTCACCTTGAAATGTGGTCTGATGGCATAAAAAGCATTCTTAAAAATGAACCCAGTCTTCCTCATGACTTTGAAATCTACTAGATGCAATTTAAATTCCAAATGGTCATAATCTGTGGCCATCCAACGAACCCAGAGTCATTCAATGAAGCTGAATTCAAGGCAGATTAAAGGAGATACTTATTCACACCGAGCACAGTTAAACGATGACATTTTCTCGCACAAGATGTAAGGATGGCCACTAGCTTAGATGGATTTAGAAAGAGCTTAAATTCATGGTGTATACAGCTAGCAGTGGCTACTAGTCATGATGACTATATACCACCTTCACCAATGGTGACCTCAGAATACCAGTTGCTGCGAATCACAAGTGCAGAGAGCATCATTGCACTCAGGTTCTGTTCATGAGCCTCTCATAGGCATCTGGTTGGCAACTGTAAGAACAGGATGTTGGATTAGATGTGTCCGTGGTCTGATCCAGTAGGGATCAACTTGCATTTTAAATCATGTATGTCCAGTACCCAGATTCTCCCTCTCTTCCAGTGCCGCAGTTGCAGAATAGAGTAGCCTGGAGGAGATAGGAAAAGAGGTGACTCCCAGACAATGCTGTGCCTGCTGTTTGTAGCACAGGTTGGGTTGGAGGAGAGGAAGAGCTGCTGTGCTATGAGTCACAGGCACAGTGCAGGTTGGAAGAAAGAGCATTGGGCAGTTCTCCATATACTTCAGATTGGCTTGTATTGTGATTTCCTTCCCCGCCCTCAGAATAATGGGCGAACACCACCTTTCTCTGAAGACTGTGAATCTAAACCTGGGGATTCAGCTCAGCTCTCTTTAATAACAGATGTGCACAATTTGTGACCCATCAAGCCAAATGCATGCCAGCAGCCATGTACTGTGATCCACAGTACCTCTTGTTTTGCTTCTTGACTGGAACTATACAACTCAGGAGGGGGGACTGTAAAGTACCAGTGAGGCCAAGTCACACATGGTGCAGGCAGTGGCGTAGCGTGGGTTGTCAGCACCTGGGGCAAGGCAAGTAATTTGTGCCCCCTAACCCATGGATTGTGTCCCCTAACCCGTGGATTTGTGCCCCCTAACCCTAACCCCCAGATGTTGCGCCCGGTGTGGCCGGCCCCCCCTGCCCCCCCACACTACGCCACTGGGTGCAGGCCTAAGCTACAACAATACAGTAATTGATTACCCAAAATACACATCTCTCTCTCTTGCGCGCTCTCTCTCTCTCTCTCTCACACACACACACATTGCAGCATGGAAGGGATGTTGATCTTGTGGGAAGGATCCATGTTAATGATGTTAGTCAGGGAATGCATCCTCTTTGAATGCTTTTGGTTTGCTTGAAATTGTCCTTGAACTGAGATTATGCCTTTTGCTTGCCTACGTGGAATCATAATATTTTAGTGTTGGAAGGGATGTTTGCATGTGTCTTTTGTTTCTAGGCCCGTCCAACACTGGGATGCAACTTCTGGAATGTTTTCCATAAGGAAATGTGTTGCTTGTCTTGATTGCTCGTGGGAGACTACTACCAAATCTAGATGCTTCCTCTGATTTAATAGCACTTACTATTGGTGTGCCTACGTATTCCCTGTGGCAAAATGGATGTTTATGCCATTCCAGACCTTGAAAAAGTGTTTGGAGTGATGGCTTGTCAAACCATAATCTACTGTTGCAAAGTCTCACAAGTCTCCATCTCCCAGACAGAACTGGGATTTCCCCCCCAGTCATTAAATATTCACACACAGCCCTGATATTGGTTTAAATGGTTCTCCATTGATTTGAGCTGCATCAAAAATGCATCAGGAGCTGTGGCCATTCATCATGATTTTCCCTGACAGTTTCTGAAATTAAGACATTTGTTCAATTATAACTCTGACTTCATGTTCTGTTGCAAGTGATAATAAGAGGAGAAGTACAATTCTACAAGAACAGAAAAGGGCAAGTGGATTTGACAAAGTAACCATTTCTGCCTGATTTTGATCAAAGGGCAGCTCCCAAAAGGTACTTTATGTGTTCTCCACTTCTTCTTTTTGTCCAGCATAGAGACAATCCAGGGTTAGCACTGTTTTGATTTCCTTTGAATGACATAGCGTCATTGTAACATATTATTATTATTAGCCTGACCCCGTCCTTTGGCAAACCTCACAGAACTCTAGCCCAATGGTCGCCACTAATTTGATTTGAACTGATTTTATAATGAAATGATTTTGGAATGTTGTATTATTTTACTGGGACGTGGGTGGCGCTGTGGGTAAAACCTCAGTGCCTAGGACCTGCCGATCGCATGGTTGGAGGTTCGAATCCCCGCGGCGGGGTGCGCTCCCGTCGTTCGGTCCCAGCGCCTGTCAATCTAGCAGTTTGAAAGCACCCCCGGGTGCAAGTAGATAAATGGGGACTGCTTACCAGCAGGAAGGTAAACGGCGTTCCGTGTGCTGCGGTGATTGGCAGATAGCTGTGATGAGCCTGTTGACGACTCTTAACGACTGCAATAGGTCTTACAGGAAAAAGCAAGGGTGAGAAGGTAAAAAATGGCTTTGTCATGTATAATGAGATAAGAATCCAAGGTCTTTGTTCAGACCAGGTGTCTCCATGGTTTTAAGTTTGGTGATAAGTTGCAATTCAGCAGCTTCTCTTTCCAGTCTATTTCTTAAATTCCTTTGTAGTAAAAAAACTACTTTGAGATCTTGTATAAAATGTCCTGGGAGATTGAAGTGTTCTCCTACTGGTTTCTCTGTCTTGTGATTCCTGATGTCCGATTTATGTCCAGGCTCATCACAGCTATCTGCCAATCACCCATTCCCACCACCCTTCTGAGTAATACCCCTCCCCACCTTCTCACTATATAGAAGGGTCTGGAAACTTCTGTTTCAGTGTATCTGAAGAAGTGTGCATGCACATGAAAGCTCATACCAAGAACTAACTTAGTTGGTCTTTAAGGTGCTACTGGAAGGAATTTTTTTTGTTTTGACCTCCCTGTCCCTAAAGGTAACTTTCTTCCACCACTGGTGGCTGTCTCATTCAAACACCCAGGAAGGCTGCCAACTATCACTCAGCCTCAGCACCCATCAGCCACACTATGTGGGTTATTAGCAATCAAGATAACAACAGAAATGTTGCTCAACAGTGTAACAGCAAACATGCCTGAACAACTTGTATTTTTCTATTTTGCATTTGCTAAGCAGAACTTTTGTCTCTTTGCCATTGTTTTGTAAGCCTTTCAAAGCCACAGAAGTAGTGCAAAGTTAACTGGGATACTCAGTGATTAAGAATTTAACTGGGTTAAAATTAGGAATACAACACAGTTCATTAAGAAGGTGTCATATTGGAGCTGTACTGTATTTAGACTAATTTGTATATTTGGCAAATGTGGATAATGGAGTATCATCTGTTGTGCTTACTCATTTACATTATTATTATGTTCTTTACGGTATCAAAATGAAACACATCAAATATAAGCTGGAGGGGATGGTTTAATAGTCTAAACATCCATATGTGTTTTCTGGAATGGAAGCTTCATAATTCCATACACAAGCAGTTCAGGCTATAATCCTACCAGTGACAACTCAGACATGTAGGATGGTTCCACCACTTAACATTTCTTCAAACCAGAACTCCAACAATATATATGGTAGCATTATGATGTAATTAAGAACATAGCTATGACTGTCCAAAAGCCCCCCTGATATATTGGAATAATATGCAAGGGGGTTGTGGGGTATTCAGCTAGCATGTGAAGAGGTTTTAAGTATATACGATACTGCCAAACATATGGTGGGTGGTAGCATTTATGAACTATTGTATCCTGATGAGAGCCTGTGTGGTGCATTTTTTGAATTATTATACCTGAATTTCGGGGGGGGGGGGTTGCCCCTGATCGAGCAGTATGGCAATGTGGAGCATCTCAAGGTGGTGGGCATGGTCCTAGACCTGCCTTGCTTGAGACCTATATCTTTATATGAGACAGCCCCTCAGTATGGCAACATGCTGTCTTCATGCTTCCCCACCTTTACAGCAGTATGATATTGTCAGGAATCAGGGACAGATCAACAATAAAGCACCCGGTGTCAGTGAAATTAACTCTTCAAAAAAACCAAAACAACATAGGCCTAGTGATTACAAGACCTGGTAGGTCTTGCCCCAATGAAGCAGTTGTGAAGACTGATAGTCCCTGCCTTCCCACCACTTTCTGTGGCTCCTCCCCTGGTCATAGCTGGCAACGTTTCCCTTTTTTTAAGGGAAATTACCTTATTCCGAATAGGATTCCTTTCAAGAAAAGGGAAAAGTTGACAGTATGCCCCTGGTTCCTCCCCCAGCAGCCTTAGGTTCCTTCATCTTGTCTCTCTTTGTTCTGCAGGAAGGGGGGCTGGTCACAGCAGGAGAGAGTGAATCCCTGGATTCTTCAACGGCCTGCCTCCTCTCTGCCTCTTGATTCCATTCTGCTTCTGCTTCTAAGCCTGGACTGCTCTCTGCCCCAGCCTCTTCCTGCTCACTAAGCCCTGTTGCCTCTTCAGCTGCTGACACCCCATTCTCCCAGTCTGCTCCCTCGTCTCCATCTGACCATTTTCCCCACCACTTATCCCCTGGCTCTGAGTCTTCTCCTGGGGTACCCTTGCGGATTCCCCAGCTTGCGCCTCCCACCACTCCTCAGCATCCAGCTAGTCCATGACTTTACCCTTTTACCATTTTACCTTAGTCCATGACAGATATGCTGCTTTCCTGCTCTGTCCTAGACTTCATGCCTTATAGATTCACACATCGAGGATATATTGTAGAATGGCAAATCACTTCATGGAAGTACTGAGGCATTGATTACCACCTTCACCGCATCCTCTCCACACCTACCTTTATCCACATATGGTTACATTTTGCAAATGACATTCTCTAGCCACCAGATTGATATTTTCTTGCTTTTCAATAGCAATTTTAATGAATTTATCCTTTCTGACATTTGCATTTGTCTTTAAATGCCACCAGATAACAGGGTTTTAATCATTCCAAATAGCTTTTTAATTATAGACCTAATTACTTTTGCAGAAGGTTAAGCTGCACAAACAAGAATAAAACTGTTTGCTTGCGCTGTGTGTTGAGAATGATGTAGTGTTTTCACATTAGGTATTCTGTAAACTTCCTCGGTCAGTTTTACGTGACATTTTAAAAAATCCCCCCTGTACTTCAGAAGGAAAGAATTAGATTTCAGGACAGTTTAACATTCAACTATGTGCAGAGCCCATTAATCTTTTAATTAATTATGAAATCAAAGCCAGCCATTCATTTCAATTGAAGTCAATGTGTGTCTGTGTATGTGTGCATTTCTGTGTCCATGCATAGGGAGGTACTCATTTAATGAAAAAAGAAATTTAGTCTGTAGATTCTATTTTTTCTCATTTATTTTCCTCTTACACTTTCCCAAATGTCTGGGATGTATTCCCCCCACCCCCACCCCCCGCCCTTGGAGAACATGTTACACTGAACCACTGTAACACACCTTACTAATGGGATGGTAAAGTTATTATTATAATGGAATTAAGATACTCTGCATAGTCCGTTAGCATGGGAAACACAAAGTTAATTTATGCACCATTTTCCTCTTTAATAATATACTCTTTATGGGCTGCTTGTGGAGTGTGAAAATGAGGGCAGATTAGACCCATGTGGGTTGCCTCATTCCTTCCTGTTGAAAAACACTTCAGGTGAATTTATATTTTATGACATTATTATTATACCAGAACAGCTGCCTAACAGCATGGCTTACTTGCATCTATTTCTACAAATAGTATTTCTAAAATGTACGTTACTAATTTTATCTCAGAACAGACCAAGATACTTATAAACAAATGCAGTACAGAGCCAAACATGCCCATCAAAGTGTAAAAGCAAACTCTTCACTTCAAATCTGTAGGACACATCAACCTTCCCAAATGTGGTGCCCCTAGAGCAGGCTTTAGCAAACCCAGCCCATGTTTTTGGTGTACAACTCCCATGATCCCTAGCTGGCAGGACCAGTCGTCAGGAATGATGAGAATTGTAGTCTCAAAACATCTGGAGGGCCAAGTTTGAGGAAACCTGCTCTAGAGGCTTTGGACTAGAATTCCCATCAGTCCCAGTCAACATGGCTGGTGGTCGGGGCAATATGAGTTGTAGTCTATAACATATGGAGTACCAGGTGGTATCAAGTGGGAAAAGTTAGGTTATATTGTGCTAAGTTAGCGGGGATTTTTCAATGTCATCTTCTTGCTGTAGCAAATTTTTATTAAAGTTTTTTTAAAAATAAATAAAATAAAACAATTAGATAAAAGAAACTAATCTAAATAAAAATGGGGGAAAGCAGAAAAAGATAAGGGGAAATTAACAATCAATCTGCAATTAACAGAAAGTGGATCTGCCCTCAGTCCCCACCAGGCAACTGACTAACCCCACACTGTTAGATCCTGGGGTCAGTGGGTGGGATTTCCAGTGTGTGAAAAATGGTGGAGGAGCAGGAGAAGAGGCCTCCTTTTGGAGACGAGCTATTTCTTACTCCTGATTGAAACACACCTTAAAGGGTGAAAGGTAAAGGACCCCTGGACAGTTAAGTCCAGTCGAAGGCGACTATGGGGTTGTGAGGCTCATCTCACTTTCAGGCCAAGGGAGCCTGCGTTTGCCCACAGAAAGCTTTCCAGGTCATGTGGCCAGCATGACGAAACTGCTTCTGGTGCAATGGAACACCATGATGGAAACCAGGGCGCATGGAAATGCTGTTTACTTTTCCTCTGCAGCGGTACCTATTTATCTATACTTGCATTGGTGTGCTTTTGAACTGCTAGGTTGGCAGGAGCTGGGACAGAACAACGGGAGCTCACCCTGTTGCGGGGATTTGAACTGCCAACCTTCTCATCAGCAAGCCCAAGAGGCTCAGTGGTTTAGATCACAGCACCACCCGAGTACCTGTAGCACACACCTTATTCGCTATCCAGCAGTGGGAAGGGGCAAATCCGCCCCTTATGCCAGCCGTTGACTGAAGAAGCACCATTCTTTGCCATAAGACTATTCAGACAATGGAAATGATAAAACAAGCAGGAGATTTTTATAACACATTCAATTGATTAAAAAGATATCAAAGGCTATAGGGTCCGACGAGCAACATTTTCAGGATTATGGAATCTTTGGGGTGTTTTCAGACTGCTTCTGAAAAGCTGGCCTCAAGCAGGGCTGAGTAATGTTGAGCAGACCTAAATGAACCCCAGTCCAAGAAGGTAATGAAGTGACATGTTTGGGAACACTCTTTGTAAATAACCTCAATTAATTTCCTTGATGTTTTTTTCCGAGTTTGAGGTTTTGTCTTGATGGGCAAATTGCAGGTTGCATGGAGGCTATTTATGGTTCTGCCAACTTGTTATGTTTTAATTGAAGTAGGATGTACTTGTCCTTGCTTATGCAGCACTGTTGCCCTTTCAAAGGTGAAGGCAGGATGGCATGTGACTTCAGAATGTGCAGTCTGAGGAACACAATATTAAGCGACACCCCCTTCTATTAAACTATGTAACCGAGGAAGAAGACCAAAGAAAGGCATACATTGCTGTTAGCCTGAGGGTAGGCAGCAGGGTTCTTATTAATGCAGCAGTGTTGCCATCGGCTTCAAAATCCTGTTGTTTCTAACATTCTGCATAAATACATTACTGTAACTTTTTTAAAAAGGTAAAGTCTCTGAATCTTTGCTAGTTTTGTTTATCCATGAAGAGTAAGTTGACAGCACATGAGAAACGTGTTGAAACAAAAATATCAGCAAGAGGGATGTCCTTTTCCAGAGGGACCCACAGGAGGGGAGAACACTCTTTTGTTTGGGTCCTGCTTGCAGACTTCCCACAAGCATCTGTGTTACCACTGTGAGAACAGGATGCCAGACAAAGTGAACCGTTGGTGTGATCCAGAAGGACTCACTTCTTATGTTCTCACAGAGTTGCCACTAAGTGCCTTATGCAAGGTATTTATTCGGAGATGTGGGTGGCACTATGGTCAAAACCATTGAGCCCCTTGGGCTTGCCAATCAGAAGGTTGGTGGTTTGAATTTCTGCAATGGGGTGAGCTCCTGTTGCTCTGCCCCAGCTCTTGCCAACCTAGCAGCTTAAAAGCATACCAGTGCAAGTAGATAAATAGGTACTGCTACTGCAGGAAGGTAAATGCCATTTCTGTGTGCTCTGGTTTCCATCATGGTGTTCCGTTTTGCCAGAAGTGGTTTAGTCGTGCTCACCACATGACCTGGAAAGCTGTCTGTAGACAAACGCCGGCTCCCTTGACCTGAAAGCGAGATGAGGGCCGCAACCCCATAGTCGTCTTTGATTGGACTTAACCGTCCAGGGGTCCTTTATCTCTCCCCCCTTTTTTTACCTTATGCAAAATTTGATGTGCAAATGCTGTTAAAGCAATGTATCCAAGGAAATCTGAAAAAGTTCCAAATTTCAATAAGGTATTTGTCAGAAAGAGTAGGGAGAGAAAGAAAAGTGGCTTCCATAAATTCCCTGTCATCCTGCTTCAGGATTAGGGTGAGGTGTTTGGGATTTTGTTGTCTGAGATAATGGTACAAGGCTGCATTTCTACTTGCTTCCTAGGACCTGCATTTCAATAAACATGCCTTTTCTTTGCGAAAGAAAAAATAGATTCCTTCAATGAGTCAATCCAGATGAAGCATATGGCATAGCGAAGGGATGCAGCTCCGTGGCAGAACATTTGCTTTGCCTGCATAAGGTCTCATGTTCAATCACCAGCATCTCCAGGTAGGAATGAGGGATAAATTGGACTCAGTTCACATTTAAAGATGAACTTCACCAATTTGCACTTCCCAAAACAGTATGTGAACTGAAACACTGTCTCCTAAATAACACACAGAAATGCTTATAATTGGGGGAAATTGCTTTGCAAAAATGTGCAAATTAAGAGAAAATCACACTAAAATACTGAAGTATTTTCATGAAGACTTTGAAACAAAAGTTCACAAACTGATGTAGAAATGTGGGGAATTGAATTTAAGACTTAAAAAAAAAAAACCACTGAGAGAGCAAAATTGACACCTCTCTCTCCAGGCAGGGCTGGGAAAGACCTCTGCCTGAAATCTGGAGGGTCTCTGCCAATTAATGTAGACAAGACTGATTTAGAAGGACCAATCTTTTGACTCAATACAAGGCAGCTGCCTGTATTCCTACAACTTTCGTGAGATTGTACTGTTTGAAAGTCCCCCCGCATGAGAAACTGACCACACAGGGAATGATAACACAAGGCTTTTCTAAATAAAACACCAGTTTTAAATGCAGGCTTGCTTTCAGAGAACCAACATGCCATCTGAAATTGAAAAATTCCCTCATAGGATTGTACCAATATACAGTGGTACCTCAGGTTAAGTACTTAATTCGTTCCGGAGGTCCGTACTTAACCTGAAACTGTTCTTAACCTGAAGCACCACTTTAGCTAATGGGGCCTCCTGCTGCCGCCGTGCTGCTGGAGCACGATTTCTGTTCTCATCCTGAAGCAAAGTTCTTAACCTGAAGCACTATTTCTGGGTTAGCGGAGTCTGTAACCTGAAGTGTATGTAACCTGAAGAGTATGTAACCTGAGGTACCACTGTTTATGAACTGGGTCACAGCAGCCTTCACACTTTGGGAAAGTGGGATCCTTACAGTTTAGAATGCCACTAAAAATATGGTATGTGTGTTCATCCTGGTATGTGTGTTCAACCTGACAGAAATTTCTAGAACTATTTCCGGCGTGGACTGCTGCCATCATACTTTGCATCTCACTTCCACACACTGCTGATAGTAGCTGCCTGTGGGGGGCACGAGAACACCTAAAATGATAGTAACAATCCATATTACTAGCTGTAGAACATATAGCCAGGACAGGAATTACACTTGGAGGCCTATTTGGGTGATAAATGTAACCACTTGCAGTTCTATTCTGGTTGCATGTAACACTTGTAAAATAGAGGTACTATCTCAACAAGGAAATCAAATCCAGGTATTTTATCAGCATTCACTACCATTTTGGGAGGAATTCTGAATGCAGTTTTTAAAAAAGAAAATTAACTAAAGTCAAACAATAAAACTATGCTGGAAATACTGGTGTCTATGCCTCTGGGTTTCTTCCAAAGTATTTGCAAAGCAGTTATCAAAACTGCAGCGGCATCTGAAATATGGCAATAATCATGGAAGAGGTGGCTGCATGAATTGCTTTTGCAACATTATGATTTTGCCTTAAAGATGAAATAAGTATTGCTGTGAGAAATTGTGTTTTGTATGGAGTTCTTCGCAGCTCACATTGAAGATTTCCTTTCCTCTTTTAAATATTGCAAGACAAAGGAAGAAGAACAGAGGACAGGAAATGAAGCAGACATGTAGTACATCTTTCCCCAACCTGATGCTCTCCAGAGGTTGTGGTACTCCAATTCCCATCAGCTCTAATGGTCAGGGATGACAGGACTGTAGGCCAACACATAGTTGGGGAAGGCTGATGCAGAGAATTGAGATATCATTTCCAGTTCCAACTTGGGAAGATGCTTTATTATGTTATATGCTAAATTCATACTAAAACATTTGCTGCAGCAACAACAATATTGTCTACAGTATGAGCAGTCATTTATTATTGTATTTCATCTAAATAAATTAAACACTGCTAGCATGAGAACATGGAATAGGAAGAGCTTTTAATAAGCAATCCCATACATATTTCTTCAGAAGTAAGCCACACTTCTGTTCATTGTGGCATAGTCAGGCAAATGCTGGGGCACACATCACATACCTTCCAACTTTTTCCAATGCAAAACTGGGGTGCACATCTTCTGGGATGTGCTTCTAGATAAGTCATGGGACCCATGTCTCACTTCACCTTGGGGGGGAACTTTTTGTGGGTGAGATCTCACACACAGCCCAAAAACATGTGTTGTGGGTGCTGTGCAAGATAGCAGCCTCCCCAAAACATGCTTTTTCAGGGTGAGAGGTCAGCATGAGAGCACAAGGGATCATGACACCCAAAATGGCCACCAACACCTTGCAAGAAAAAACAGGATGTTCTCTTTTTTCCAGTGCACTTGGAAGGTACTGTATAACATAAGTGCTGATACTTATTGGGGGGGCACTGCTGACCACAACTCTCTTCTTTGGTCCTTTCAGTGGTCACAATTGTGACTACCACCTTTATTTCCCCAAAATACAATGTGCCATGTTAACTCTTTTGGCTTTATCTGATTAATATTTTCTTTTTTCATGGTCATTATTTTCTAATGCCTGTGGTAATGGGATATGTATACTATTTTAAAAATGCATTACAATTGATTCTACCAAGAATCCCCATAAAATCTTTTCTATGACATCATACATTCCACTCAATTTTGACAAATTTTTAGGTTGGGGTGGTCATCTGTCAGTTTCCTGAACCATGCTGATGTCACAAATTCAATACTGAAACAGGTCTATAGGGCATCAAGATATTGCAAAATCCAACAAGCATGCTGTGGTAGCTGATAGTGTTGTAGATTTGTAGGGACTCTTTAAATGGCTCCTGGCCTAAAATATAGTACCCTTGTGGTAAGATGTTCCAGATCAGTCCTTGGCACCATGCCTCAAGCCATTCTGCATAATGCTGCAGGCACCACATTCTCACCAGAATTTAACAGAAGAAGGTTCCGCTGAAGCTTCTGAGGCAGATGATGCAACTATTTGGCCTGATGCCAGTAATGCAGAAGTAGAGCAACAACCATGGCTCAGGAGGCAGAGAGGGGACAGAGCTTCTAGGACATGGCTTCTAAATAATGTAATTTGCTTCTGATTAAGTACTTCAGCTGCAGTCGGTATTCCCTAAATCTTAGCACCAATTATTCACAGGTACCCAAAGCCTGAAGCACATTATAGCCCTGAAGAAACATGTAAGCTAATGAATATGGACATTTTTTTAAAAAAAGTTGAACACATGACATTTCTCCTGTGGAATAATAGAAGTGACATATTTCATGTTAAGAGGCAACCTATCCGTTGCTTCTACCCCAAAGAGATGAGGACTAATTTACACTTCATAAAAGTGTCTTGCAATTAGCAACACCTACATTACATTTCTATGAAGGAATCTTCACATTCTGTAGGGAACGCCAGCTGCTAGAAGGCTTCTCTTGAAAAGCCTGCTATAGAGCGTACACGAACAACATTCCCAGGGATATTGTGCGGAGGGCAATGATAAAGAAGCCCCACTCCCATGCTGTAGAAGAGTGCTGGGAGAAATTATGCTCCTCTAGATCAGCGGTTCTCAACCTGTGGGTCCCCAGATGTTGTTGGACTACAACTCCCATCATCCCTAAACTCTGGTCTTGCTAGCTAGGGGTGATGGGAGTTGTAGTTCAACAACATCTGGGGACCCACAGGTTGAGAAAGGCTGCTCTAGATGTTGTTGGATTCCACCTCCCATCATTCCCATCAACATGGCCATCCAGTGGCCAGAGAGGATGTGAATTGTATTTCCCCCTTCCATCTGGTTTTCTGTTCCTCTCTCAACAGTTAGTTGTGGCCACTGAATGTTCTCAACCTCAATGGAAAATTTTATTGGTTCTTCCCCCTGTTCCTTCACCAATATGCCCTTATAGTTTTCCAAAGTTTGGGGTTCCCACAAACCCCTCTTCTTCATGGTTGGCGCTGTTTTGGCTACATAAGCAACAGCATCAGCAATAGAGGGAATGATGACTAGATGCAGCAACGTAGATGAAAAGTTTCCTCCTTTGGGAATTTCTCTGATCCTTGAGGAAATGATGCAGAGGACCTAGCTGTAGCTACCTTCTTCAGAAGAAAGAAGATGCAGCAATGCCTGAGGCAAGGTTTTCTCTGAAGTAACACCGGGCTTCTCTAGGGAGGAGGAGCATCAGCTCAGCTCATTCTTAATTTAAATGGAGAGCTACGATGTGTTATACACACAGGTATTCTAACTGGGACTTTTTTTGGGATGCTACCTATTTTCTATCTATCAAATCTATCTACATTCACAGTGAAACAATGGCAATAATACAAAAGTATAAAATATAAATAAATCAGGGCAAGAGGAGACATCCAGCAGTAGCAGTGGATGATCAGTGGATGCAAAGAGGTGGCAAAACTAAGACGAGACAGCCTTCAAGGAGGATTAGAAAATGTTTGTTGATTGGTTTTTTTTAAAAAAATATTGTAAACATGTTAAAATGCTAGCAGGTTTGGAGTAAGCTCAGCAGGAAAAGTTATTCTGAGAATAAAGTGGAGGAAAGAATGTATAGATTAACTATAATATGCAGCAGCAATAGATAATTTGAGGAATCTATGGAAGGGTGGAAGTAGGGTTGCCATATTTCAGTGAAAATCCAGACAGAACTTTTTGACAGAGTTGTGTGTGCTTTTTTGGGGGGGGAGGGGTTGGGCCAAAGTTGTTGAGCGTTTCTTAGTTTTGCCCAAAGTTGTTATGCAAAAAGACATTGTCATTTTTGAGCTTTTTTTGGGGGGGGGGAGATTGACAAAAACAGCACTGTTGCCATGAACTGCCATACATCCAGATTTTCCCAGATATTTTGTTGATTTCCGCCTGGACACTGCTGCCGACTGCAGTATTCCAGATATGTCTGGGAAATTCAGAACATAGTGGAAGCCCTAGTGGAAGTTGACTATCAAGAAAATGTCTATTGGAAAATGTTTGACCAATTGTATTGTATTTTTGGAAAATTTATAAATAAAATAAGAGAGGAGAGGTGCTTTCCCCACCCATCTGGAAGTTCTTCAGTCTTTCTTCTGCAGTCCATCACTCACTGATAGATACGTCTGTAAATACTAAATATGGACCTCCGGAACGAATTAAGTACTTAATCTGAGGTACCACTGTATTGTTAATTTAAGTAGTGCATGACTGAACACATCATGGAAAGTCCCAGAAAAAACATAACTTTGGCACGCTCCTTCATATTTTCCATTCCTAACATCGTGGGATATGAGACAGGTATTTTGATCCTGCATGCAAGGATACGCAATGCATTCTGAGCCAAGGCCTCAGAGAGATTTGGGGCTTGTCAGAGGCGAAGGAGAAACTATATGTGGCAGCATGAGTCCCTGAAGCACTTTGTGGCATCTTAAATATTCCATATTTATTTTATTTTTTTAAGCTGCAGACAAGAGACTACCGGTACTCAAAACAAAACTAAAAGGGTGGATTCTAGCATTTGGCAAATGAACTTTGGTTTGCACCATGACTTCATCACTGCCTCCCTGAAGTCACACATGCACCCCTCCAAATCTGCTCCAGAGAGCCCCCCAAATTCTTCAGAGAAGATTTTGAGGGTGTGCAGGAGACTGGAGAGTGGGGAAGAGAAGCTGTAGTAGTAGTAGTAGTTTATTAATTAAATTTCTATACTGCCTCTCATAGGAGCCGTCTCCTAGGGGCTGAAGGGGTTTTGGTTCCCCCAAGAAAATATCTGGGAGGGTCAGGCCCTCCCAAAGTTGATGGGCATTGCCATTCAAACAATGTGTGTGCACCATGCCATGTGATCAATAATAATAATAATAATAATAATAATAATAATAATAATAATACATTTTATTTATATCCCGCCCTCCCCAGGCGAAGCTGGGCTCAGGGCGGCTAACAACAATAAAATAGTACAAAATTCTAAAATCATTCATTCTAAAATTAATTCAAATCAAATTGATGGCAACCATTGGGCTAGAGATTGCCAAAGGAGGGAGTCAGGCTGTGCCCTGGCCAAAGGCCTGGTGGAACAGCTCTGTCTTGCAGGCCCTGTGGAAAGATGTCAAGTCCCACAGGGCCCTAGTCTCTTGTGACACAGCGTTCCACCAGATCGGAGCCACAACCGAAAAAGCCCTGGCTCTAGTTGAGGCCAGCCTAACCTCTCTGTGGCCTGGGACCTGCAAGATGTTTTTATTTGAAGACTGTAAGTTCCTCTGTGGGACATACCAGGAGAGGCGGTCCCCAGGTACGAGCCCAGACCCCCCGCCCCCAATATTTTATGCAAGTTGGCCCTGCTGCCCTTTATCTAAGGGTCACAGGGTGGTTTACAATATAAAAACACAAAAATACATGCCATAGTAACAAACAAATCCCCTACCACCAGTTTAAAAGGCCATAAATTGTTTAATTAGCTAAAGACCTAGGAGAAGAGGAATGTTTTTTCCTAGCACCTAGGGATATGAAACAAAGACACCAGACAACCCTCCCTGGGGAGAACATTCAACAAGTTGGGATCCACAAGAGATAAGGTCCGTTCTCCTTTTGCCACCCTCTGGACCTCTCACAGACGACGCACATGAAGAAGGACCTCAAATGATGATGGTAGGATCCACGTTGGTTCATATCGGGGGAAGTGGTCCTTAAGTTATTGCAGTCCTGAACAATTTATGGCTTTATAAGTCAAAACCAGCACTTTGAATTAGGCCTGGAAACTAATTGGCAGCCAGTGAACTCAGTTCAGGATTGGCATTATATACTAAAAAAAGTCACAGAAATGAAAAAATGGCAGGCTTCATTTCAGCCCCTTCTATTCTCATTTGTAAATGAGAAGTAAAGAATAAGCACCTCATCAAAATACTAGATGACAAAGTAAAGACAATATCAGAGCTGGCCCTCCAGATGTTGTTCAACTCCCATTAGCTCCAGCCAGCATGGCTAATGGTTGGAGATGATGGGGGTTGCAGTACAACATCTGGAGAGCCACAGGTTCCTCATTCGTAGACCAGAGGGAGAAAAAGGCATGGAAATGTCAAATCGTCAGCTTAGTAGTACTAGTAACAGTTCAAGCACGTCTTCAGATGATCTTTGGTCATATTTTGTGGCTTTAACATTGTGGAAAGATAAAAGCCAGAAGAAAAGTCATATTCTGCTGATTTTCAAGTTCATCCAAATGCTCTTAGCACCTGTTCTTTGGTTTCCCCCCCTCATTATGTATTTACCTTGGGAAATGTAACATTTCATTCTTGGGAAGAGAGAGAGAGAAGGAGAAAGAATTGTATGAGAGGCAGAGGGAGGTAGAGATAGCCTTGAGGAAACAGCTGCATCCACTGAATGCAGCTGCATCCACTGAACTTCCTTATAGTGTCACTTTCCATTTCATCATCCTCAGGTAAGAGTTGTCATAAAAGCTTTATATAATCTGAAACTGCAGTAGTTTCACTTTATGCACATCTTCTCTTTGTACCCATCCTCAATGGTGAAATGCTGTCAAGGTTTCTTCTAGTGTAGCCCATACAGGTGTATCTTGAAAGAAGAGCTCTCTCACATTCATTTCATTGCATGTCTGCGCATTCAGTGGATTAGGGATCATAGAGCTCTGCACACACAGAGCTGTATCCATATGACAGTGAACTCGGATTATGCAGAATTCCTGGCCTTGTGGAAGCCGCTGCATGGGTGCAGTTGCATACATGTCAGGACATTTTTCAAGTTCAGCTGAAAGCATGGGAATCAGGGGACATGGCAAAAGGAGCAAACTATATGTTAACCTGATGGTGGTTGTGTATGGTTAGTAGATTTATTTTGTTTTAAGCTGTACTTGGGGTTTTTTTTGTATTCTGCCCTGGGATCTTATGGTAAAGAGTGGGTGAGAAATCTAATAAATAACAAACAATAGCAGCAACAACATTGTTCCTGAATTTTAGAATGCTATACTCAGAACCAAGTCTCATTGAGTTCAGTTGGTCATATTCCAGGCTATGTGCATAAGACTGCTACCTTACCTGGGACATAAACCCCACTGAAGTCAATAGGACTTCTGAGTAGATGTAGATAGGTCTGTGCTATAGGGCAGGAAGCCACTGGAGTATCAAATACATTTTATTTGCCTGCTTTATTTTATAAAGTAAATGGAGTCCAATTCCATGACTCCATTCATAAACCTTTGACTCTCTATGTGAAGGACCCAGTGCACTTACTGAAAGCTTAGCAGAGCAGATGCTTGATGTACTTTCCTATCTGTAGATGACCTTATAAATGAAATACGCTGCTCTTTGAAACCAAAAATTAATATGTCTTCATCTAGCAAATGCTGTAAATCATCACTGGATTACACTAGATTGAGACAGAGGAAATGGATAGTGTAAGCAGAACATAATACATTTCATTCTTGGTGAAACATTGTTTACTAATTATATTATGATTCTATCAACTGTCTTGGAAACTCCTCAGACAGAACACTATAGCAGGCATAGGCAAACTCGGCCCTCCAGATGTTTTGAGACTACAATTCCCATCATCTCTGACTACTGGTCCTGTTAGCTAGTGATCATGGGAGTTGAAGTCCCAAAACATCTGGAGGGCCGAGTTTGCCTATGCTGCACTTTAGCCTGCCAATTCAGTTTTATTTTGAGTGGCCTTGTATGGTCTAAAAATCAGCAAAAACCACCTTTTCCAGATTTTATGTTTTAGAGCTATGTTACAACAAGCCCCCAGTAGATATATAGAGGAAAATAAACAGTCCACTAGTTTATCAGGTTGCTGTTAGTGTTGCTTTGGACAAATGGTTAGATAGCAGAAAGTAAATGAATTCTTACTTCTCTTTCACACAACAATGGCATATCTGGATGGGAATCTTGCCCTCTCTCATTCCAGTATTTTATATGTGATATTTTGAAGTATAGGAAGAGTAAGGATGAGTGAATCTCTTGATTTTGGTTTCTCTAAAAATTCATGTGTGTTTTAGTGCATATTTATCTTAATATACCTATTTCAAATGCATTTTTGCCCAATATAATACATTTTACATGCCATTTTCACGAATATATGGGTTTATATGCACACATTAGCCTAGTATGTACATTTTTGTACATGGTACTTAGCTGGAGCACTGCATTGCAAAATTCAGAGAAATGTGAATTTGTAGTTCATGTATTGTTTCAGAAAGTTCACTTTTAAATGTGAACGGAATCAAAATTTCCCACCAAGGGGAAGAGTTACTCCAAAAGATTCAAAACACAACAGTAGAACTCAACGCCCTAATTGTGCCTTGGGTCACTTAGACAGGACAGCTTGTGCTAGCTGTTTTCATCCCCATCTATTAAGAAAATATGAGAGCGCTTGCACGGTTCATTAAGGGACGCGGGTGGAGCTGTGGGATAAACCACAGAGCCTAGGACTTGCCGATCAGAAGGTCAGCGGTTTGAATCCCCGCGATGGGGTGAGCTCCCATTGCTCGGTCCCTGCTCCTGCCAACCTAGAGTTCGAAAGCACGTCAAAGTGCAAGTAGATAAATAGGTACAGCTCCTGCGGGAAGGTAAACAGTGTTTCTGTGCGCTGCTCTGGTTCACCAGAAGCAGCTTAGTCATGCTGGCCACATGACCCAGAAGCTGTACACCGGCTCCCTTGGCCAATAAAGCGAGATGAGTGCCGAAACCCCAGAGTCGGCCACAACTGGACCTAATTGTCAGGGGTCCCTTTACCTTTACCTTTACCTTGCATGGTTCGTAAGGCAGAAGGTTCTTTGAAAACCTTATCTGAAACCTGGGAATGTGCCATGATGGAATGATGTATTGGGCTGCAGTCCATGAGGTTGTGGGTAGTCATAGGAAGTTATTACAATCCCTGAAGCACAGGTGAGCAATTTTCAGGGTTCTGCAACATCTAGAAACTTAATTGCTGGTAATTAGCCGGTTGGTCAGGGTAGGGCTAACAACCACGGGTCATCCTTTCATGTAACCGAGAGCTGACTATATTCCCCTCACAAAGCCACAATTCTCAGTGTTCCCTGGAAAGATGGATTGATTGTTAAACCACCCTGGGGATTGTGTAGCTCCGTGAGGGAAATAGGGAACCCATAACAACACTTAGCACCCTTAACAAGCTCCCAGAATTCTTTGGAAGAAGCCATGAATCTTTAAAATTATATCAAGGTTTGAATGTATGGTGTGAATGTGGCCTGTGATGAGATCCAAGGAGCTTCATGATGGAGTGGGGATTTGAACCTTGGTTTCCTCAGGTAGGGTTGCTGACCACATTTCTCCTTCTTATGTTATTGACAAGGGTGTGTGTGTGTGTGTGTGTGTGTGTGTGTGTGTGTTGGCTGCACATATTTTCTGTGTGGCTTCTCGTGCCAGATAAAAACTGAACCCTAGTGAGTAATACAACATTACTTGATAGAAATAAAAATAAAATAAGGAAATCCAGGATGAATTCATCTCAGGAAAAGCAGTGGAGGTCTTTCATTTCTGCATGCACAAGAGGCCTCAGGCAGGCATCTTGCCATTTACTGTTAACGGATGTTCATAAATGGCAGATATACATCTTACAATCCCAGATCAGAAGTAGCCCCGGACATATTCTGGGAAATGTTTTATTTTCCCTGCACATCTCTCACAACAATAGACCCTTTACAGCTCTTCCTCTATTTTGGAATAACATGCAACACCACAATCACTTGCTCTATCTACTGCCTGTATGAAATTATTTATTTTGCTTTTCCTTCAGTGCTGAATAATGCCTGAAGTTTTCAATAACAACTAATAAATCTTGTATTTATATCAGCATGAAAGGTCACACTGGTAGATTTGTTTCCTATAACTGCTCTTGAATAAATAAAATAATAAACAGTGACAGTGTATGGAGTTTTATAATGCAATTTGTACATGTTTTCAATTCTCTCGCTCATCCTTGTTTTACAGATTAAATTACTGGAATAAGCTGGCCATCCTCCAGCTATTAATAAAATCCCTCCAGACACTCCACTTTATAAACCTTGAAAACAGCATCTGTAGCAAGCTGTAAAATATTAATCCAGAGCTCAGGAACAAAAGATACTGGTGCTGTTCTGAAAACTAAAGTGCTAAGAACAAATAAAAGCATATTCACAACATCACATTGAATAGCACAGGCAGGCATGTACACACGAGCATGCACACGTCCTCAGAAGGTCTTGCTCAGTAGATTTATAGACCAAGTTATTGTTATTATTGCTATTACAAGCAAGCAGCTTCTACATAGTCATCTCAAGGCGGTGAATAGTAAAACAGCATAAAAAAGTTTTAAAATGGTAAACCTTCACTGATCCAAATGGGCCAGAAAAACACATCAGGGTGAGGAAGTAGATGCCCAGGGGCACATCCATTGAGGAGCATGCTCAAGCGCGGGGATGCTTGAGAAATTTGATCTTGGCCTGATTTGCACCTCTTGGCTTAATCAGAAGGTAGTTACCCTTTGTATTCATTGGAATCTTTATTAAGGGTGCTGAGAGTTGTTATGAAACCCCTATAAAAACCAGCCCTCCTTCCCAGGGAACTCTGGGAATTGTATCTCTCAGCACCCTCAACACTCAAAACCACCTGGGAGGAAATGAGTAGAACTCACATCCATGTTACTAGATGCTTGAGGAAGTTGATCTTTGCAAAATTGGATAAGGACTGGCTGGCCCTCCACCCTCCATGACTAATGTGCAGCTTGGAACATAGCCACCCACTGGAGTTTATGCTTAGCAAATGTAGTGACACAATTCTTGGCTCAATATTCACACCAGTGTGCATTTTAAAATACAATTAGAAATGAATATATCTAGTCATTTGTATTCTAAGAGAAAATGTGTTTCAATGTGTATTTAAATATATATTTTAATATGTTTTGTGCAGGGGTTTTTTAATTAAAAAAAACACCTTGCAAATTATTGCAGACATGGAGTAGAACCAACTTAAAGGTAAAGGGACTCCTGAACATTAGGTCCAGTTGTGACCAACTCTGGGGTTGCGGCGCTCATCTCACTTTATTGGCCAAGGGAGCCAGCGTACAGCTTCTGGGTCATGTGGCCAGCATGACGAAGCCGCTTCTGGTGAACCAGAGCAGCACACAGAAATACCATTTGCCTTCCCGCTGGAGCGGTACCTATTTATCTACTTGCACTTTGTGCTTTCGAACTGCTAGGTTGGCAGGAGCAGGGACTAAGCAATAGGAGCTTACCTCGTCGTTGGGATTCGAACCACCAACCTTCTGATCAGCAAGCCCTAGGCTCTGTGGTTTAACCCACAGCATCCCAGAACCAACTTACAAGTGACATATATGAACGTGGCATTAAACAGAAATAGACTGATGTACCTGTCCCTACTATTCTCCCTGGCCATTGCAAGAGGAAACAATTTTGTCACTTTCCCTGATTAGGTCCAATTCCTGGCCAGCCAACATGGCCAGAAGCTGAATATTCCCCTGCTGAGGTGAACTACATTTGGATAAGAGGCAGTTTTGCTTTATCTTTCAGCATTTACTATTCACAGGAAAGCCATTTGTAGAAAGTGTGTTTTCACTTTCAACCATGTATCACTTGAGGGGGGGAAATGTTTGGGAAAATGTCTCTTCCTGAGAAGTCTACATTTTAAGCATTTAAGAAAGAAAAGCTCTTCTGTCAAAATGGCAGGGAAGTGGCTGCTCATTTTCCCTTGTTATCTTTTCTAAATTGTGCTTTTCACATGCTTGCACTGACAAAGAAGGATGGGGAGGGAAAGGAGACAGAGAGGCAAGCAGGTAGATTGAGGACATCTGTTGGAAATCTTGTTTACTCTGCCCACTTACTCGGTGCCTTGCATTCCTCAGAAAAGGCAGCACTTTAATTGCCCATTTCCTACCGACATTAGATGTGCTTAATTGGCCTAGAAGTGATTCTCTGGGAGTGCTGAGACAGGGAAAAAGCCACCATCCTCTGGGATAAGAGCAGGCCTGTCCCCCCCCCCTCCTCTTTCTTCACTGTAATGGGACTGCAAAATAGCATTTTTGATCCTGACACGCGTGTTTGATGTCTGCTTCAATCGTGAACAAAGGCTTCTCAGTAGATCTAGTTTTCAGAAGCTGTCTTTACTAGCCGGAGGGGAAGGATGTGGATTTTTTTTTCTTTACAAAAAGAAGGAAACATTTCGATTTTGGGCTTCATAGAGTGTGATTATTGTCAGGCCTCGATGAACTGTGTCATTTCCAATGAGCTGACTAAGAGGTTTTTCCTCTGCAAAGAGTCGCTGAACGAAAAGTTTGTTCTGGCAGCTGCCGGCTGTTGTTGCTTTTCTAATGTATTGTTTGAACACTCGCATGCATGTGACACTTTGACAATGCAGCGGAACATCACGCTTGGCATGGCGAGGCAACTCAAAGCTTTGTAGTCCCCCCTCCCCTGGTGTGTGGATCCTTCGCAAAGGGATTAGAAGTTGAAATGTTCTTTCACAGCCCAATGATTGCAGGCAATCTGTAAATACAGAACTCTGCAATGCCAAAGCAGAAAAATTAATGGGAACACCCACACCCACACTATATGTATGTGTGTGTGTGTGTATATATATATATATATACACACACACACAGTGGTACCTCGGGTTACATACGCTTCAGGTTACATACACTTCAGTTTACAGACTCCGCTAACCCATAAATATTACCACAGGTTAATAACTTTGCTTCAGGATGAGAACAGAAATCATGCAGTGGCAGCGCAGCGGCAGCCGGAGGCCCCATTAGCTAAAGTGGTGCTTCAGGTTAAGAACAGTTTCAGGTTAAGAACAGACCTCCAGAACAAATTAAGTACTTAACCCGAGGTACCACTGTGTGTGTGTGTGTGTGTGTGTGTGTGTGTGTGTGTGTATATATATATATATTCTTCAATACAAATTACAATTGAAATATGGATATATTTTCCCCTAAGATTTCCCAGCAAGGCTACATTGCTTTGTTATGAGGAGTTGGGAACTTTACTGTGAGCTGGGGTCTGATGTTATCACCTCAGTGATGCATGAATTGGGTCAAAAATTAAGGGTATTGCTGCTGATCTTGGTTTAGCTAAGCTACAACCAGGGATGGCTCTACCATTAGGCAGACTGAAGCAGTTACCCCAGGCAGAAGTTTTTGAGTGTCGTGAAAGGGCAACATACTGTTATTTATTTATTATTGTTGCATATTTACTGTCATGGAGAAGTGTCTGTTGGATTACATGCCTCTGGTGTGAAAATAAGTCTGTCAGAGAGGGTGCCATTTGCTCTGTGCCAGATCTACAAATTTTGCTGCAGGGGTCAAAAGTCTGCCCTGCTGCCCTGCTTTTCTGCAAGTTCTGTTCATCCTGCCACCCTCTTGGTGACATTGGTGGAGGGAACATGAAGGAGAGAAGGTATTTCCCCCTTTATGTCCCATGCAGGATTCCTTCTCTCAGTTCACCCACTGTCACCACTACCACAGATAGAAAGAAGCCTTCAGGTTCATATCAAATTCCACTCTTGTGACTTTGTTGCCTTCCTCTTCCTGGAATGGCCAAGCAGGTGGGCTTTTCAACAGCCACCCACATCATCTAAGAAGCTTATTAGAAGAGGTAGATGGGCTGTAGCAAGTCATTAGGGCCTGTCTCCTCTTTTATGTTTCTGCTGGTTCAGGTGCTGACAGCAGTGTGGCATAGGGGAGAGAAGAGACAGAGATGCAGCCATGACCACAATACATGCTCAGTGACTCCTTACGTTATGGCCAGATTCCGCTTCTTGAAAGAGGTAGATAGATTGCCACCCATTTCTCTTGGTAAATGGAACGCAGCCAGGAGTCACCAAGCATGTGCTACAGCCATGGCTACGACATGCCTCTGTCTTCTCCTTCCCATGCTGCACTGTAGTCAGTACAGAATGTTGTTTTGCCACTCTGCTAACCTGCATCTCCCCCTGCATTTGCTACATCCCCTCATACAATGCCTACCACTGCTACCAATAGAGTATTGGAAAGAGAGTCAGTACCTCCTTTTTAACGAAAATAAAAATATTATTAATTTATTAATTAGTTAGTTAAATTTGTACACCACCCTTCACTCAAAGATCACATGGTGGTTCACGATGGAAATGACACCATAGGGATTGTGATGACGCCAATAGATATGTTGGTCGATGCTGTTGTTTATGTACAACTCTTTAGTTTAAGGTATGTCACTCTAAGTAGGACACTCTAATAAGCTTTGAAAATAGAGGACCAAAGATGGACATCAATTACAGACATGTGCAGTGTAAGGCTTAGGAAACTCAGAGATGCTGTTTGTTTTCTGGTCTTTATAGCATTATAAGGACAGAGAAACGGGACGTGGGTGGCACTGTGGGTTAAACCACAGAGCCTAGGACTTGCTGATCAGAAGGTCGGTGGTTTGAATCCCTGCGATGGGGTGAGCTCCCATTGCTCGGTCCCTGCTCCTGCCAACCTAGCAGTTCGAAAGTACGTCAAAGTGCAAGTAGATAAATAGGTACCTCTCCAGCGGGAAGGTAAACAGCATTTCCGTGCACTGCTCTGGTTCACCAGAAGCGGCTTAGTCATGCTGGCCATGTGACCCGGAAGCTGTATGCCAGCTCCCTCGGCCAATAAAGCGAGCGAGATGAGCGCCGCAACCCCAGAGTCGACCACGACTGGACCTAATGGTCAGGGGTCCCTTTACCCTTTACCTTAAGGACAGAGAAACCAATAAAACATACAAATTTAAAATGAACCATAAAAGGTGATCAGAATCGAAAAGGTGTATGTAATTGAAGAAAAAAGGATATAAAAGATGGTGGGATATAAAAGATGGTGGCATACATTTTCTTGTCAAGTGTGACCCACTCATTTAGCTGAAAGATGGAGACTCAAGTTATCTATACAATGTCCTATGCTGTGTCCTATACAATGTCAGTATCCTAGAAATATTGCTACCCTGATGCCTACTGAAGAAAAAATGACATGTATTGTACTGCGTAACATGACAAACAGTTTGTGATTCGATCGGACTGTTCCTGTAGTCTTAGAAGAGAAGCAGTAGTTAAGAAGTGATGCTATGGTGGCCAGTTTATATCACAGGAAGGCATTTGGGAAACCTAATCTCCCAGTATATGCAGTGCAAAAGTTGTAATCTGTTTAGTAAATGGGCTATTTTTTTCCTGTCGCCTTGTTTTGCTTTCTAGAATTTACACACACACACACCATGTACATATATTTAAATATGCAAAATAATTTTTTGGAACTATCTGTAGGGTTTATAATCAGCTGCATAAATTTTACTGATCTTTCCCTTTCTGCTTCCTTGTCTGCCAGCTGTAGCTTATCCATAGTGTTGAAAGAGTGAAACAATGTACAAGCATGTGTTATGTATGCATATTGCAGATGCGCATCATAAAGTAAAACAGCAAAAACCTCTGTAACAAGGTTTGTGGGCTTCAACATAATATATGGTTTTACTGTATATGGAATAAATACTCATGTATGTTGCGTATAGATGAGATGCTCCAGCTGTGCTAATTATACATTTTATTAGTCTCCTTGTTTCACCCACTAAAACACCTTTTTCTTGAAAGCTGTGACCTTAACAAATCCAGCAGAATAGAAAAATAGATGGACTTGTGGGGACAGGGAATGTGTTCTTAACCATTCCTGTTTAAATTTCTTTTGTACGTTTTGTCAAGGTAATACTGGAAGCCAATAACAAGAGCTAAATTCAGTATTTTGACTGCCTGGTTTTAATAATCATTTTAACTGTGCAATGGATTTTATCTTGTTTCATGCATCATTATTTTGCAATGACTTTGGCTATGCAACTAATAATATTCTTAATTCGTATTATTCAAAAAATGGATTACTGTCAATATTACCCTGACAAAAAAATAGTAACCAGTGGGCCACAGAGCACATGAGTAAACATGGGTGTATGTAAGATGGAGATCAGTAAATCAAGGTTGTGGGGCTTGTGACCTATAAATGTTGCTTGACTCCAACTCCATGCAATCCCAGGCAGTATGGCTAATGGGTTAAGATGATTGGAGTCCAGCAATTTTTGGAGGATCACAATTTCCTGATCCCTGCTGTAGATTATATAAGCAACAATGCCAGGCCCCTTACTGCAGATGGGCTTCTACTATTCCAGAAATATTTGTCTGAATTTAGGAAAGGATTGAGCATGCTGAAGGATTTTAGGTGCCTGAATTTGATGGTGGTGATGATGATTTCACTATCTGTGGTGGAGGTACAAAAATGCATACCAGTTCTGCATTCTTGTAGAAGAAGCAACAATAAGGATTTTTCAAACAGAATTATTACTGGACCTTTTCATATGCTTCCTGCATTATGTTAAGCAGAGATTACCACATGCCTTTGGAACACGGATCCTGCATATATTAGCAACCGCAACCCAGATACCACATTTACTGTACTAACCATTTCAACAATTATGTATGCTAACGCATAGAGGAATATGCAGGAATCAAACAAGTTAGATAAAATTAGAAAGTTATGGGAGCTATAGTAGGAATATATTATTTATTGGAAATATGATTAAATGAACAACTATGTTGCAGAATAAAGATATGTTGAATAAAAAGAGTTTAGTAACTAGATATGTCAAAAAGGATTTGGGAATACCGAGAGGAACATTGAACTTTTTGTTGTAAAACTGAAAAGGAATTATAAAAATGCTATTTATATCATAGCAGAAATGGTGCTAAGTGTATAAAAAATAATGAACAGCCTTCCTAACTCTTTATAGGTATTTACTCACAGCCTGGTGAGCCTTTTAAAGCCATCAGCTCATTTGTGGGAGGGCATGTTGGCTAGCATGGTGGATGACAGGAAGAGTGAGATCTTGTGGGCTCCAATCTCTCACAAGATACAGAGGGATTCCATGGTGCAGTGGTACCTTTAAATAGACTGCACCACATCTCATCTGGCCTCCTTTGTCCTTCCATTCTGTAGAGGGGAAAATTCCCAGCATCCCTCCGCTGACTTGGTTTATTGGGGGGGTTTGTAGTGAGAAGATGTGGATGCATTTACCAGTCTTCATCAGAGTCTTGAGTAATTGAATAACACCATCTATCAAAAGCCTTATTTTTAACAGGTAGTGCTCTGAGCATGAAACAGCTCTACATAAATATGCTGAAAGGTATTTGTTTTCCTCTTTAAAAATTGCATTTTAATAGTGATAAAAGGTTGCCGGAAGGAATTGCTTACTCCATCTACCTGTCTGATTGCTCAACTGCTTTTTCCCTAGGTTTGAGGTGTGTCACAATAATATGTCAATTGAGCTAGACAGATATTGTTTTAAAAGAGAATTAAAATGGACATCAATATTTGAGAGTCTGACTAAAATGCAAACTCCAGAGATAATAGAAAAATGAAAACAAGAAAATAGGCCAACACAGAGTGTCTAGAGAATTAGTCTGTCAGCAACTGGGAGCTTTACCATCTATATTCAGATGCAATAAAGATCATTGATGTCTTACTCTTTTCTACTGGAAATATAACAATAAGAAATGAAAAGACATGGCAGGGGGAGCAGGGAGAAGAGCATCTATTGAAAAAGTCACAGGGCTAATGATTTGGACATGCTGAACTCAACATTACACAGAAAGAGAACCAAAGACCAATTTCTGACATTAGATTTCTGCTTGTAAGCTATGCTGCTTTCAATGTGCCTTAGAGCAGGAGTATCAAATGAAAATGGGATGCAGTAGTAAATACAAGGTTGTCAGCTCTTGAAACAACAACAACGGCAACAACCAACCTAATATGTGGATAGCCAGGAGTGAGTCCAGGGTGGAGCACAGCACTTTGACATTTGTTTGAGGTGAAGCCCAATACAAAAATAGTCCACCTGTCAGGCTTCGGGGAATCAGTTTCCTCCCCTGTGGCAGTAAATAAGATCAAATGAAAGGAATGTCTTATCAGTTAGATTCTATAATAATCACAGTGAGAGACAAAAGAACATGTCTTCCTAGAATGGTGGCACTCCCACTTAAGGCTCACCCCCTCCGTCCCTATTAATTTATGTCACTCCTACTAATTTGAACTTGTAACCTCTGTGCTTTCTGTTCTAACACTCTATGAGTTCTCCATGTCTTTGGGGATGGAGGTTGAATGCTGTCCAGAGACTGAATCTGTTAACCCTCTCTCTTCCAGTGTTTCTTCCCCTAGGTGTTCTCCATCCAGTATTTCCAAGCTTCTGCCTTCTGAACTATGCCCCTCTGCAAACCACTGTTCCAAATCTATACTGTCTTACTGCTCCTGGGAAGATTCAGGATCGGGGAGAGGGTGTGGCTCCCACCAATCTTCCTCAGTGCTGCCCTCCTCAGCATGGTCCCTGACATCACCTCATGCAAAACTTAAAAGAGGCCCCCACCCACACCTTTCTCTTCCTTCAGGAAATTCAATCTTACATTCTACACATCATCTAGTTTGCCCCTTACCCATCAATTCCCTTTTGATAGCCTCTCAATCTCATGTGCCACTCCTTACATGCCACCCAAACTGCTTCAGATGAACACTACTGTTGCCATCTTCATATCCTGAACTGTACAGTCCTGAGCAGTCTCCTGCATTTCCTAACTCTCCATTACCTATGGCCTGTTATAATGTGGCTACAAGCAGGTCGATGCAGCATGGGTGTGCCTGTTATTGACTGTGCTTCAAATGGGGGGAGGGACACCCAAATCACCCTGATTTATCTCATTATTCAACCCACCCCCTGGAGCTGCTGCAAACCCCTAATACAGTCTCCCTCATATATATATATATATATATATATATGTCCAAAGATTATGAGAGCATATTACTGTACCATGCATATCAGTCTGATGCTGCAAAGTACAACAGGAGATGCACCCAAAATTGGACTTGAAATAAGAAAATCAATTCTTCGACCTATAAAGTGAGAATTTCACCTTGAAAAAGGCAAATCCCATACTTTTTTTCTTTTCTTCTATAGTTTCATTCAGTGCCTTTAAGACCTTTCAGCAACTGATAGAAAAGAATCGAAATGATGCATTGCCTTTGCATTCATTATTCAAACAGCCACCTTAAAGAAAAAAAAGGAATAAAGCATAATACAATTAAAATCAAATAAAGGAGGATGTGAGGGCGATCTGGCTGCGACATCTGTCACCCCATTGATCGCCAGGGTTGATTCGGCTGATCTGGCTGGCTAGGCGGGTGTCCCCTTCCTCCCTCACTGCTCCATGTGCGTCCCTCCCGAAGCTGCGCGCTTGGTGGAAGAGGACGACCATCCCAGATAGAAGGAGTGTACCGTTCTTTGGTCAAGGGTATACGATAGCTGCGCTCCGCTGCTAGAACCTCCAAACAAGCTCAAGGTCCATTTGTAGGAGAACGTAGGGTAGTCAAGCTTCCAAGACTCCGGACACATCCAAGTAAGGCGCTGCATGTGGCACTTTGCCATTCTTTAAAAGAAAAAGAAAAAATCAAATAAAGGAGTACCTGATCCTTGACAACTCTGTGAAATGGAGGAGTTGCACCAGAGAATAAAAACAGAGGCTCAATAGCCCACCAGCTCCCCATTTCTAAAGAACAGAGCGAGGCCAGTGTTGTGATACACACAGAACAAACAAATCCCAAAGCAAGAAGTGAAAGCTGCACTGGCATAAAAATGACCAATTGCTCAGCAGGTGAACGACTCATATCCTTTGAGTATGAGTAATGCCCAGGGCAAGGCAAAACTAGCAAAATGAAAGTGCTGCCTGAGATACCAGCTTGGCATCATGGGCTTTGTTAGGCCTGCATTAAAATCAAGGCGCATTTTTATTAGAAAGTTAGGCTGGATTCCTTTGAACAATTATTTAGGAATAAATCCCACTGATGTCTGTGGACTTAGTTCCAAACAAACATGCATATGATCGTACTGCACACCCTATTAAGACACTCACTTCTGAGTGAAAATGCTTAGAATTGTGCTGCATGCAAAATTCAAGAAGATACTGGAAATGTTCTGAATGTTTGTTTGAAATCAAGAAATCGAAAGTTCAGTTAGTCTGGCAAGGTTTCCCTGAAATCTTGCATCTTTTGTTAATAATGAAAGCATGAAAAATGGAAAAGCTCAGAATTTGGATTACACAATGTTTATTGGAAAACTAAATTCCACTGAGTAGAAATTTTATCACTGTCTGTTAAAATAAGGAAATATGGAAAACAATTGCTAATGGCATCATCAGCATCCTCTAAATTAGATCATATGAATAGCAGAGTTGATATCCCACTCTGGTTGAAATTCATCTTAGAACATATGCTTATTATGCTTAATAAAGTTGTGCTGTGCATTCGTTGTTCAGTCCCCCCCCCCTTTAAATGTATTTACTTATTTTTTATTCTTTGTGACTGTTAAACAAATAAATAAATGCCAGTCTTCATGGTTAGTTGCAGTCATGTAAACATAAAGATCTCTGATTCTGGCCTACTTGCCGAGAATGCACCCAGCTACTTTTAAACTCACACACGTTTGCAAACATGCACTAGTCTCTTGTATTTTCTAACAACAGGCTTATGGAATACCAAACACAGCAGACAGACATGGATCTTTGATACCATTCTTTCTGCGCTCCAGCAAGTCCCACTTCCCACTTCACAGAAGAGTGGGCTATCTTTGCCAGGTGGGTGGGACATCTAGTCCAGACATAGCCTCTGTGGTGGCCTCCAGATATTGTTTTTCTCCAACTCCTATCATCCATGCTGACTGGGGCTACCCCTTGATGTAAAATCCTGTGCTTTAATGCAGGACCTGCTCTGCAGGATCTGGCAGATGTTCATCCCTCCTTAAATGCTTTCAGTGAAGGAGAGCCCTCCACCTCTGAAGGCAGTATGTTCTACTGTCAAACAGCCAATACTCTTTGAAATGTGCTCTTAACATTTTGCCAGGAGCTGACACCTTGACATTTCCACTTTTTGGCTGGTTTATTCTTGCCCTCTGTTCTATCTACGGGAGTAAACGGAGTTTTGTAACTGGTACTTAGAATACCGGTCATGCAATCTCAAGAACACATCATGAACTTTGATAGCCAATTGGTTATTAATTTCCCCCCGTTTACAAACTTCACTTTTTCCCTGTTCTTCTGTTTGGGGAGCTAGGGCTTTTATGAAACTATACCATATTCTTAACAGTGTTACCATTTTCTGCAGTTTTCCATCCTCTTGTGCCCCTTTTGATTTTCATAACAGCACAGACTCCCTGACTTCAGAGGTGAGTAAATAAATATTGTTTCAGCACTAACAACCCTCCAATCCAGGCTAAGTAGTCACTTGCTTGAAATCATTTTGATTGTTTTTGAATGACTTTACCTGCAGCCAATAAATTGGTTCTGTGGTTAACAGCACACTTCAATCTTCAGAGCTGTCAATTTGGCATTTTTCATTAAAATTAAATTCATTGCAATGGAAGAAAATGTTTTTGTTTTTTGTTTTTAAAAATGAAGTGCTACTGGATTTGGACATCTGAAATTGATGGCTGTGTCTTAGTGACATATAGCACAGTTTTCTTTTCTTTTCTCCTCTTCAGAGGGAGTCATCTTGTGAATCTCTTCTAACAAAATTGTAATTATTAATAAAAAATATTTTGTTAAAACCAACAGGATTATTGAGATGAGTAGCTGTGATCACTGGATGATTTTAGCCCAGCCATTTCTCATAGCTAATGTTTCTTATGAATAAACCCCCATTGGGTGAAAGCTTGTGTTTACTATGTCAAGGCACCTATTAAACTTTCAAGTCTTTCAGGTGACATCGTAAATACCAGCTGTCACTAGAATAACCAACAAGGAGAAAAAGTTATTCCCAATAGACACTACAATGCACCAGCAGTGATTAGATACAGATAAAGAAACCAAAATATTTTTCAGTCTGCTTTGCTTTCTGCCAACCCCCGCCCCCCGGCCAAAAAGATCTACCTTCAGCAGTGATACTTCTGCATATCTCCCACTCTTATAATCTTGTTCTTATGATCAGCAATCATGGTTTTAAGGGGTATGTCCCCCCCCCCCCCGTAAAATAAATCACACTGAGATACAGCAAATGCAGAATCAGGTTACTTACAGATTTTATATAACCACAATACCACCTGCCATGTTCCATTTTCAAAGTCCAATTTACCTTGCAGGCATAAACACCTGCACGCATGCAAATAGCCATATGTTTGAAATTTCCAAAACTAATCCACCAAATATGGATGTCAGGAGTAGAATTTGACTCACCCCACATGTTTCAATATGACTTCCATGAGACCACTGGGTAATCTTTATCCAGG
Organism: Podarcis gaigeae; assembly: GCF_964106915.1. Classification (NCBI taxonomy): domain Eukaryota; kingdom Metazoa; phylum Chordata; class Lepidosauria; order Squamata; family Lacertidae; genus Podarcis; species Podarcis gaigeae. The sequence goes on from NC_139683.1 coordinate 43,040,273, forward strand.
ATTACAGCCACAGAAACCTACTGCAAATGTACAGTGGCGGGGGTGGGGGGGAATCAATTTTTAACTGTCCACCCTCTGTCTCTCTGACATTAAGTCATTTAAATGGTGTGTATGTGGATCCTCCACAGCTCTTGGGATGCATGCAAAATTATGATACCAAAATGGAATTCATACCATAGTATGGAGAGAGAGCTATAGAAAATGAATATATTATGCAATATATTGCATCAATATATGATGCAATGGAGTAAACAATTGTGTTTACTCCACATGGGACATATTTTCTACTTCTGAATTGAAGCCTGAACATTAATAGAGCCTCTACAGACTAGCATTTTATTATGGGTGTATCTGCAACATATTCTTGAGACAACAATGCATTAATGGAGGTTTTATTCTCCTTTAGCTTGTGGAATGAAAAGTTGCAGCATTTCAGCAGCAAATTATGGATATGCACAGATTTAAGCAGCATGTCTGCCCCAAACTTTTGCAGGTGCCAACATTATTGAAAGCAAGATTGCATCTAACTGTCTGAATAATGTAAATCACCATGAATGTACAATAACAAGAATGTCTGGATTTGCCCATAGTGTCAGTGACAATTGATTCAGATCATTTTGTTAATTCTAGCAATGTTGCGACAACAGGTTTCAAACTACAGAATTTGAACCAATCTATATACCTAACACCTGTCCTGATACATACCTGTTCTCTCCTTGGATTCTATAATAATATTCTGTCTCAGTGTTTGTTGTAAAAGTTAAAATCACTTGATGTTTTGACAGTGAATATATTTGTTCTTTTGTGAAGTAGTGAACTGACAAGCCTATCATATTCATCTCTGGCTACTTTGAAGTTAGATGGTGTTCACTATGTGAAGAAATTCTTTTCATCAGCCACAATATTAGAGTGAACTGGAGTGACACATGTCACTAACAAAGAATTGTATAAGAATACAAGCATCTTAAAAAGTACTGCATTGGGTCAGCATCCTCCCTCTGAATGCAGCACGTATATGTTGTTGTAATGGTTATAGGGGTTGCTTGTGCATAAGTTGCCGCCACTCCTGGCTAGGTTACCTGGTTAAACCCTTTCTGTCTGGACAGCCCTTCACTTCATGGCTGTTTCAGTCGCTGGCAGAATCCGTCAGTGGGTGTTTCTTGAACTTCTTCCAGCAAAGAAGTTCTTTGACGCCAAGTCTCCGCCTACTCTCCCTGCGCGAAAGTCTTCTGTGCAGGGTGGGTGTGGGCAGCGGAGGACCCATGCTCTCCCCGCTGGTCTCCGGCGAGGAGTCCTGGAGCCCCCTCGCCGATTCCCCCCTCTGCCCCCCTTCACCCCTGGTGTTACGCTGATTTCCTTCCCCAGCAGATGGGCTGCCTTTCTCCCTGCTGGGCCCTTCTCCAGCATCGCTCTGGAGCCTTGCCTCCGCCTCTAGCTCCGATGGCAGTTCCCTGACAGTTGTGTTCATCAACACAAAATAGTTTTGAAGAACTCAGAGTCCTTACCAAGAATAAAAGGGATAGAGAGAGAAATAGAGTGGAATTATATGATTAATACTCTAATAGCACAATCTTGTAATGTCTACTTACGAGTTTGGTGGGGGTTATTTCCTTGTAATTGGGAATAGGATTGCAACCTAATAGTGATCTCTGAAACCTTCATGGAAGAGGGAAACAATATGGTCCATTCTCATAATGATGTCTCCTAATCTTCCTCATGTGGAATATGAAAATGGTCACAGAAGAGATTAAATCATAGCAAGGAAACATAAAACCCTTGGATCCCACAAACATTTCTCTTGCGGCTACTTCTATTCTGGTAAAGACCTAAAAGACACTGGAATACTAATAGATTGCGGAATATTTTCCTTCTAGTGCAGGAATATTTTCCTTCTGGTGAATTCTCCTGGCATTATACTGAAGGCATTAGAGAGAAGGGGGCATTATAGACTTTCCGGAGGAAGTGAAAAGCAATCTTATTTAGCCAGGTATTTTATAGCTAGAACATACTGTGCCTGACGACCCTGAAATCATTGGCTGAGACTTTTTAAAAACTGTTTTATAACATTTTAAACTATCTTAGAACATCTTTAAGTGTTTTTAGAATGTTTTAATGGTATGATTACTGTTGTGTTTGCCTCCCTGGGCTCCTTTGGCAGGAAGGGTAGGATATACCCTAAATTGAATTAATAAAGTAAGTCTACATTTCTCAAATACTATCAAGAGTAAGTTCACACATATCATAGCATTGTCAGGAGCTTGTCCTACACTCAAGTAGGACCCTGGCAGAGACACATGCCTGACTGGCATGTTCTCTCCCTCCTGGTCGATTGTTCGGGAGCTTCAAAAGCTTTTCAGCCCGAACATCACAGCGACCGATGCCAACAGACATTGGCACACTTAAGGATCTGTAGAGTATTCACAGCTTGCGTAACAGACCTCAGCAACTCAGCATTTTGGCTAATATACTTTATTTACATATAAACACACACGGAGCACTGCAACATGTCTCCCTCTCTCTCTACCATCAGACAGCAAAGAGAAAGGACAAAGGACAATAGTCCCACTTTACGGAACACAGTAACACAAACATCCTGTCTCAGGTCACTTCCCACTTTGTGGAATTGAAACATACACCGTCATGTGAAAGATAACAATCCCATGACTGCAGTCACGGAGCAGGAATTCTAACATCCTCCCCCAATTCATGATCTGTGTTGCAGTCATCAGTGTAACTGCAACAACCATACAGATGTCATATACACAGTATACTCCTGTATCACCCATTCCACCCTTGGAACTACCTGCAACTGGATTGGCCTTGGGCCTTACCATCTTGCACTTCTGACTAGTCTTGGAGTCATAACCCTTCTGACCATCAAGAAGTCTCACACCTGACTTTGTTGGGACTCAAACCCTAGTGTCATTCCTTTCTGAGGAATCAGTGTTGGCACACACAGTCTCTGGACGTGGTATGCTTCCTTCTCCAAGGAAACAGTGTCTACCCTAACAGCCGTTGGGCGTGGTTTCCTGTCCCTTGAGGACAAACCCTGTACCCCTTTCAAGACTCCGGGTCCCAAGAACTGTGTCAAGCCACTAACCACAGCTAAATCTGCAACAGCTGTGTTAGCAAACTCCTAAGCATACCTGGTGGGCATTTCACCCTTTGTAGCTCCTCCTGATCTGCACATCTGGCACATCTCCTCACTGAATCAGTGGAATTCACCTCAGTGTACCTGCTGTTTATAACAGCAACAGACTTAGTATCTAAGTCTCCAGCAGTGGGGCAGCCTAGGAAAATACACACATTTCCTTCCCACTTCTCACTGCACTACTTGTAAACCACCTAGATTTATTTGGTGGTTATTGGTTGATATATAAATATTATCAATATATCAATAAGACACGGCTGAGTTTGATTTGTTTCCACCAGAGAGATTAGGTCAATTCTTTTGATTCCAAATGCATACAGTTTTGCTCATTCCCTCCCAGTGGTGCAGTGAGGCCCCAGCTCAGATGTGAGGTACAAGATACTACCACCAAGATCCATCTACTTCCAAGTGAACATGATGTTACAGTACATATTCTGCATCAAGAAGGTTTCAGGCTCAGTCCCTGAAGGAGATGGTCATGTTCTTGATGGCCAAATCTTCTGACTTGATTGGTATAAGACAAATTCCTATATTTGCTATGCCTTATGAAATTCATTTGTGAAAAATTTACAATAATCAAATGACAATTGGGTGGGGTAGAGCTATGTAATTCCCCCCTTCCTTCCAATCGGGTACCAGTATTTTCATGAATGACTAGTAGCATTGAAGTATACCACAACAAAATAGCTTACACATTAAAGTAGATGTATATGAATGGGGCTAAATGTCTCAGCAGCTTGGGATAATAGGTTCCAAGCTAAAAGAAAAAAAAGTAATAGTCAAAATTAGCAGTACCTACCTTGAAGCCTCAGGGACGCAGGTGGCGCTGTGGGTAAAACCTCAGCGCCTCGGACTTGCCGATCGTATGGTTGGCGGTTCGAATTCCCACAGCGGGGTGAACTCCCGTTGTTCGGTCCCAGCTCCCCTAAGTGCAAGTAGATAAATAGGAACCACTTTCTAGCGGGAAGGTAAACGGTGTTTCCATGTGCTGCGCTGGTGCAGGCTCGCCAGAACAGCTTCGTCACGCTGGCCACGTGACCAGGAAGTGTCCCCGGACAGCGCTGGCCCCCGTCCTCTTAAGCGAGATGGGCACACAACCCTATAGTCGGACACGACTGGGCCGTACGGGCAGGGGTACCTTTACCCTTACCTTAAAGCCTCCCTTTATCAAGCTTGCCTTATATGGTATTATTTTACTATAATAAGCATTGGCATATAGAAAAGTAGCAGAAATGTCATCTATGTTGTTTATGTCACCCTTAAATTCAGAATGTTAGTTTACAATAAATGAACAAATACAGAAATAAGATATATACACATGCTTCTATCTAGCTAGGCCACCATATATCTAGAGAGGTAGCTTGGTGGAAAGCCGAAGCCTTTTATTTCCAAATGTAAATAACCACATGTTCCTAGTCAAAACAAAAAAAATTCCTTCCAGTAGCACCTTAAAGACCAACTAAGTCAGTTCTTGGTATGAGCTTTTGTGAAGTGTGCATGCACACGAAAGCTCATACCAAGAACTGACTTAGTTGGTCTTTAAGGTGCTACTGGAAGGAATTTTTTTTGTTTTGACTATGGCAGACCAACACGGCTACCTATCTGTAACTGGAACACATGTCCCTAATTCCTTAATGAAAGGAAAGCATACAAAATTCATCTCCATGCTTACCTGGTAATACCCATTGCATTCAATTGAGCTTTTTTTTTTCTTTCTAAGAAGAGATGCATATGATTCCAGCTGTTAGACTCACAATAGGTGATGCTGTTTGGATGTCCTTCTTGATTGGCTGTTCTCAGACCTTTTTACATTCTAAGAGCATATGCTTTTGAGTGTAATGTGACTCAGATTGGAAAGAGTAACATTCATTTCAAATGGCCTCCTCCCTTGAAGGTCAAACAGTTCTGGTGCTGACTTTTAAAACTTGTTTGGACCTTCTATACCTTATCATTCAAATTCCCATACTTCCTCTTTCTTTTCACCTTTTTTGTTTCTAACCCCACCCCCACCCACCCCCTGCTCTTAGATACCTTTCTGTATGGAGTATTTTAGTATTTCTGAGACAATATTTCCAACTGCACTGAAAGTACTGAAGTAAAAGAACAAGTTTATCTGTAGCTGTTAAATACAGAGCGAACTGGCACAAGTCCTTAAGGATTACGCCAGTTCAATTTCTGCTCCTTCATCTCTCAAAATAATTCCCAGTAAAGCACAGATATGAACAAAAGCCAGTCCTTCTTATGAATTTTAACTCCCAACAGAGGCTGGTGGCGCTATAAACCAACCATACCATCAAGAAGATAGCATCATCTCCCTCTCTTATTAATAAGACCAAGAGGCAAGAGAACCTCCTCATCTGCTTGTCATGATATGAGCAGTTATTGGTACAGGTAGGTATTGTTCACTCTAGGTCATTCCAATAGGGACTTTGATTATCTACGCCATCACAAAATAATGATATTCATTACTCTTGCAATCTGTGTCAGAGTGACAATAGCAGACTGTAAAATATACAGCGGTGCCAGTGTAAACAGAGTACAAGCAATCTCAATGCCATATTCAAGGGCTGTATGGCAACACTCCAGAGAATCAACAAAATAAGAAGCTGAACTTGTAAAACTAAGCCCTTAATCTTTTGAATTAGAGCAAGCAAAGGTGGACAAAGCAGATAGGTTCTCTTTCTCTCCCCACCTATTTTTATTTTATTTTTTTTGTAGTCTCACCTTTCCCAATGAGATCTTATTTTTAGGATTAAGAAGAGAAGCATAGAGGTTGCATGCAGTCTTTGGGGAATTATTAAGGTCATGCCCTCTCTGTGTGATATTGCCATTATATGCAGAACATAATACCAAACTTCAAAATAAGAGCTATATTGCTTGAGAAGAGAGAGAAAAGAAGCTCTTATTGTTCAGTTTGCACATAGAACCTCAAAGCTATTTAAGCTGATTGGAGGTTTACCCCTCTGCTGATTCCTCCCACCCAACTAGAAAGGAACTGCTGTCAGCTAAACACACATGAAAAATGGCTTCTGTTTCCCATTTCTCTAACAACCTTAAAAAATATATTTAAGTATATCAGTTCTTGACTCAGAATAACTAAAACTGCAGCTGGAACAATTATTATACTACCTTGCCATTAAACTGTGGCACAAAATATACTAATAATTATACCTCAATTCTTAATTTGTACGGTTGGCTCTTTGAAAATGGTGACCGAGGTTTCTCTGGTGACTGACAAGACACCTGCGTCAACAAGATGGATGGCAACAATTGAAAAACTCAGAAAGAGATACCCCCAAGACCTCAACCAGACTGTGACTGCAACACAATAATTCTAGTGAATGACACGGATGACTTTCAGGTAGCCTTGACTGTATCCCCATGGCAACCTGAGCTTCAGAAGTCAATGCTACATTCTTCACTTATTGTTTGTTCTCCAGCAGAAGCATCCACCCTCCCAACAAGAAAGCAAAACTATTCCCACCTGGTATCATCTGTGTCTAGATAGACATGCCATATAACATCATCTAGGAGATAGTTCTGTCTGATAATAAAAGAGCACAATACACCGGAAGGAACACCAGCAGATTTTTCTTTTGCACTCTCACTGTTCAGATTACCCAAAAGTGATCTTCAGGGTCCTGAAATAGGATTCAGTGGGGGAAATGGATGCTAGGAAGGAAGGAAAGAAAGAGAAAAAGAAAGAAGAAAAAATTTAGCAGGTAAGGGGGTACAAAGAACCATGGTGTGTGTGTGTGTGTGTGTGTGTGTGTGTAACAGCAACCTATGGTAAATTAATTATTCAGCAGTCTTAAAGTGATGGTGGGAAAATACCAGGGCAGATGAATCAATTTCTGAGGCTTACTGGTTCATGCCAGTCAGGGCAGAAGGTGGTATGGGGTGGGGGCTTTGCTTGTTCTCCCCTGTTCCTCCCCCCAAAACACCTCTCCTACTGACATTAATTCAGCACTCATTCCCATCCCACTCCACCTACACTGCCCTCTATATTTACATTTGTGACACCTGTTTTCTTTTTTCTCCACTGTCTTCCCTCTCTCTCTCTCCACCTCCATTCTAAGGGTAGATTCCAGGAACATAGGAGTCAAACCAATGGTGCATCCAGCTCACAAATATCCACCCTGATTTGTAGTGGGTCTCCAGGATTTCAAACAGGGTACTGTACATTGCCAGCATTATCTGGAGATTGATCCTGGGACCTTCTGCATGCAAAGCAGATGTTCTACTTCTAAGCTACACCCTTTTCTTCAATGTAACACCATTAGGGCAGAAAGCATTCTTTTTAGCATAGGGGAATTTCTGAAAATTACTTCTGCTTGAAAATATATATGAGGAGAATTGTGTAGCTAAATACACACTCATGTACTTAAATAGAGTTCCTTTACAGTTATATATTGTTACTTTATTAAATATTTTACACCACACTTTTCATAAAACCACTGCAAGGCTATGTACAGCATACAAAATTCCAGTAACTTTGATAAATCATCAATAAATGCAGACCCTCCAAGTGTCCCCATTTTCCAGGGACAGTCCCGGATTTACAGAAGCCATCCCAAATTCTGATCTGATCCCAGAATGTCCCGCTTTTCCTTTGGACGTCCCTATTTTCATTGGGTAAATGTTGCAGGTTATGGAGTTATCTGACCCCCCAAGTAGCAAAGCTGTTTCCTGCAGGGATTGGTTGTACCTTTGAGTCTCCAGCAGGCTTGAAGACACTACTCATCAAGACTGCTTTCTGTAGGACCAGCTGTGTGATCGAGTGGGGAATTCAGTCATGCAACTGATCCAGAGGTGTGAGGCAAGAGGCCATGGTTTGGGAAAAGTAGCCTTGTGGGCTATACCAGCCTCATAGGCAGGACTTTTGCTACTTCTGGGGTAAATTGAGATTATAGCCTGTCTCCCATGATCATCCAACTACCTAAAATGAAAGTGTGGAGTAAAAGTGGGGTCACCTCCACAAGGTGATTGTAACTGTGTGTACAAAGCCTACATCCATCCGTAGCTTAGCCTCTAACATGAGTGATTACAAACCTTGCAAAAGCATGGGAGGACCATTTGAAAATGAATATCCTCAATCCCTAGATCCAGGTATTTACAGTTGCCATCAGGCTACTGTTTTACACCAGCTAAGAGGAGGCCATGGTCACGTAACCAAGGCAGGCAATTTAGACTGACCTTTGTTACTATAAACCTAGAAACCATAATATCTTCAAACAACATATCTCCTTAAACAGTAATAGCACGGTGCTAGTCTTATTTGAGGACTTAAGGGAATATAAAGTATAGTTACCCCCTGGAAAAATGGCTATATTTTACCTAGAAAAGAGAGATACAGGCACAGAATTAAGCCCCAGGAAATGAAAAGGAGCACATGGGTGGTCAGAACATTAGAGACCTGCTGTATCTGATCAAATGTCCATCAGGTCCATCATCCCTTTCTCACAGTGGCCAATCAGATGCCTTTTGGGAAGCCTGCAAGCAAGCCAAAATGCAGCCAGGATGAATAGTAGCAAATGATAATCTCATCCTTCATGAATTTGTCTAATTTTCTTTTAAAGTCATACAAGCTGGTGGCCACCATTGCATCTTGTGGCAGCAAATCCCATCATTTAATTATCCACCCTGTGAAGAAAGACTTCCTTTTGTCTGCCCTGAATCTTGCAACATTCAGCTTCATTGTATGTTTTAGTACTGAGGAGAAAAACACCTCTCTCTTCACATCATACATATTTTAAAGTCCCTCAGTCAAGCTTCCTTCTCGTTATTATTTGACCTTATGAGACCAGAGACCATAGCAGTAGGCTTTGACAAGCTAGACTCATCAAGGCACTTAAATTTTGCTTCCAGTTTACCCTTCAAATTAGGCAGTAGCAGGGAGTGATTTTCTGCTCAACAAAGAATGAGATTTCCTATTAACATCTCTCAACGATCACAACCCAGATGTCAGGTTTCTTCCATTATGGACAGAGTAACCATCAGTCAGGGCATGGAGATCCTGCTCCAGGTTTTTAGGGTGGAGAGATATAAATCTATTGAAATGGGATCCTCACTACCATACTTGGTGTTCAGTGATTATGAGCAACATTGCTGCCAGAGAAAATATTTCACATTCTGTAACATTGGATTCAAGTCCACCTCCTTTGATTTGCTGGAGGTATAATTCTTTTCAATGTCAAATGTTTTGGAATGCAACATGCAACATTCTTCTAGACATACATTTAAAATGTTAACCTTATAGTTTACTATAAGCAGAAGCAATCGCCCAGTGAAGTGTTTTGGTACCTCTACTTATAGGCACATCAAAAATGTTGACTTAAGGTGACCTAGAAGAAAAGTAACTGGCCAGCGGTGAAGACTGGATAGCAATTAGAAGAAGCTGCCAGATGGTATGTGAGCATAGGACTGGCACTGGAAATGAGAAGAGTAGGCAGCTGTGCTTTCTTTGATGACAGATTTACTGCCTGGAAAAGGTTTGAATGCTCTTGTGGCATTTCCCCCAGTGCTCCAATGGGAAGCAAAGAAAGTTCTTATTAAAAACTTCCCATCCACCACAACCTGAAGAACTATAATCCATGTGAAAAGCAAACTTGTTTTTCTCCCAATTCAGCAGAAGAATTGAGAGTTTGAAAAAAGCAATATTACAGAAGGCAACTATTGGCTGAATGATAATGATAAAAAAAACAACCCATGGATTTTGTCCATGCTATCCATGTTGCAATGTGTGTGCCGTAGATGAAGCTGTGATGTATTTTATAAAGCATGTGTCACTATGAACTCAACTGGTATGTGGAGTTGATAATGGGATTCACAAGATGGGTTAACAAACTGAAACAGAATCCAAACTAAATAGGGTGCGGCAGCTCGTTCCCAAGGCGGGGACTCGGTGGACTGTCACTGAGGGAAGAACACAATTTGTCTAACTTATGCTAGTGTTTACACCATTTTAAGGAAGATCTGGTCAATATTGCTTTACTTGGCCACTTTTAATGTGGTTCATAAAATACATATTTTATTGCTGTTGACTTTGCTGTTCTTGTTTCTGAGCCTACCCTTTTCATGATCAGACTAAGATTTGTGGGTGTTTTTTTTTTAAAAAAAAATTGTTGCGTGTTATGAGTTTTCTTGAAATTAAGTAAGGAAAGAAAAGATGTAGTTTTTAAATAAATAAATAAATAAATAAATAAATAAATAAATAAATAGTTAATCCAGCGCGATTGGTGGGGATCAGGATGCCCAGTTCTGGTAAAGGTATGTTGAACAACTGCTTGCTGCTGTCACAGAAATATCACTAGACAGGAATCACTGCCTCACATTGCACAAAAGGTTGCTCAATTACTGTGCATCAAATTTTTGTCCTGCCTTTCCACAAAGAAGGTAACATTAACAGCACAAGAACAATATAATACAATGAATTAAATAAATAAATAAATAAATAAATAAATAAATAAATAAATAAAAGCAAGGTAGGTAAAACATCAGTACAATACAAACAAAACAACCACAGTCAGTTTTCACATATTTTCAAGCCAGTTCATGGTTCAAAGGCCTGTCATCATCATCATCATCATCATCATCATCATCATGCATTTGCCTGCTAGCAGAAAGCCATCAAAAAGGGATCCAGTCAAGCCTCCTTTGTCAATAAGAGCTGGGGAGATTCCGCCCAAGAATGTGCCTGGACCAAGCCCATGAGTTATGTTGGTCTTGAAATAAAGTACAATTGAGCCATTTTAAAACTTCTACACCATCTCTGGCCAGCACTGGAATCACACACAGATTCTTCTGCACTTTTGCTACAAAATATCCTCGAATGAAAATACTCAGTTTAACATTTTTTTAAAAAATATTTTTATTAAGATTTTTAAACATAAATGCAAATATAATGAACAATATAACACATATCATAACATATTTTCTTCACTTCTTTTGACTTCCTCACGTCTCCCGCTCCCACTTGCATCATTGTCAATTCTTGCCCGCAATTTACCATCTTGTTTACATACTTATGTCCCATTCATTTAAAAAATAATCTAATATTTCTCCCAAAGGTTTATGATTTTTCCTCAATCTCACTTAGCATCCTAATTGCATCTAATTTAGGGGTGGTCAATTATTTATGATCTAGCCTCCATCTTAACATTCAACCAAATTACAATACTTTTTAAAATAAATCTTAAATTTCTTCCAATCTTCTTCAACCTTCTCTTCTCCCAGGTCTCGGATTCTGCCGGTCATCTCAGCTAATTCCATGTAGTCTATCAGTTGCATCTGCCACTCTTCCAGTGTGGGTAGATCTTGAGTTTTCCAATGCTTAGCGATGAGTATCCTTGCTGCCGTTGTTGCATACATAAAAAATGTTCGGTCCTTCTTTAACACCTTCTGGCCGACAATACCCAAAAGGAAGGCCTCTGGTTTCTTAGTAAAGGTATACCTAAATACCTTTTTCAGCTCATTATATATCATTTCCCAGAAGGCCTTCACTCTAGGGCAGGTCCACCAGAGGTGAAAGAATGTTCCATCATTTTCTTTACATTTCCAACATTTGTTATCAGACAAATGGTATATTTTAGCAAGTTTAACTGGGGTCAAATCTTATTGCACTGTCGAGGATAGCACATTATTATAATCAGCAAAATATTGCTTTTGGAATCCCTAATGCTGTTTTCGCCATCGCTCTGCACTGAACACGATCCCCACATTTAATTATTATTCCTTTTTCATAACAGCAACCTTCACAGGAGAGCTGTGTGACTTTCACTGGTGGGTGATCACTGGATTTTCAGAGGAAATGTACTTGGGTTCATGACAGAATATAAATATGTATAATTTTCGTCAGGAATCCGAGCATCAGATTACAAAAGACACAGAGTAAACAGCAAACATTAGCAAAATTCCCCTTTGTCATTTAGTTTTGGTTCTTTGGGGGAAGCTGTGACTATTAAAGGGGCATGATGACACTTTAAGTCTATGGTGCAGATGCAATTGATGTAAGAATAGCACAGTAGTGGTGGATTTAATTAGATCATTCCACTTTGTTGGTTTTTTGTTCAGCTCAATTCACTACGTCATAGATGCCCAGCAGCGCCCCCTAGGCTTGGTGCCCAGCACTCTGATAACTAAAAACAGTTTCCTACCCGTGCTATGGAAAAACCTCCCATATGAGATAAGGCAGGCAACAATGGTGCTTTGTGTTGGTGCCTGCTAGAAAATGATTTATTCACCCAGAGACCTTTGCTGGCCATATTTAGAAATCAGTTTATGGGTCAAAGACCTGTCCTTCAAAGACCTGATTTGCACTTGTTGCTGAGTTTAGTGCTTCCTTGTATCTTAATGGATTTTCTCTTGTTGCTGTGAAGCACCTTGAGTTTTCTTTGTTTTAAAGGAAAGGCAGTATGGAAGTGTTTTAAATAAATGAAATAGACGATAAACGAAACACACAAGAAATCCCCCTAACAAATCTTGTAATGAAAGCAATTTGATGAAGTGGAGAATGTGAAATACAAAAGCCAAGAAGTCTCATGTATATTAACTCTCCACTGATTCTGAGAATCATTTATGTCATCCAAAATGTACTGCAGTGAGACAGCACTCCCAGTTCGGAAGCACTCCCAGACTCTACACTTTCCTCCCTTTTTAAAATATCCATTGAACAACTATTTTCCTTTCATCCATTCCAACAGACTTTCATAGCTCACTTATAGTAGGCCAGACCCAGTGAAGTGGATCATATTATACCAGTGCTCTTCAGTTAAATGGGATTAAATCAGCATGAATGATCTTTGAATTGTACTCTCAAAGATTGCAAAAGTGAACATTTAACCTGGGAATAAGTAAAATTTATTTCAAATGAGACATGTTAAGAACTGGTATGTAAATAAGTAACTTTTTCTAAAAGTTTTAAAGGATGTTACAAAATCAGCTAGGTTCTCTGCCAGAAATTTTCGCCTTGGAAATGCCTCCATGTTACAAGACAACCACTCTAGGTCAGAAGCAATCTAGAACAAACTCTCAGAATCCCTGCCCTGCATTTTAACTTACTGTGTGACAGGACAAGGTGGAAGAAAGTCATAATGTATTGAAGTTGCATCTTAGTAGCAATTTCATTATCAACATTCAAGTCTAAAATTCATTTCCAGGGCACCATCATCCCTAACAATTTATGTGGCTGATGTGCAATAACATCTGGAGGACCACAGTTCCATATTCCTCTCTTAATAATACTTTTGAAAGGAAAGTTGTGAATATGAGAACCAGGATAGTCATAGGCACCTCAGTAATTTTCAGACAGAACTGAGTATATTTAAAAATAAGGTTGAATAGTAAATTCTCATTTGGTACATCTTTACTTGACCTATAAAATCAGGAAGGATTTAAGGTTGTTTTTCTTAGAAGAACAGCATAGGAACATAGGAAGTTGCCTTACTCTTGGTCTATCTAGCTCAGTATTGTCTAGTCGTTCGTGGAGATGCTATTGGGATTGAATGTGGGACTTTCTGCATGCAAGGCAGATGCTCTATCACTGAGCTGTGCCCCAATCTATTTGTGTTCACAGTAAAAACAACAACAACATTTGTATGCCAACCATCTGACTGGGTTGCCCCAGCCACTCTGGGTAGTTTAAAACAAAATATTAAAACACAAAAAATTTCAAACAAGGCTGCCTTCATCTTCTAAAAATCAGATAGATGTTACTTCTTTGACACCTGATGGGAGGGTGTTCCACCGAGAAATAGGAAGAGTTATTTCTAGATGTCTCAATAAATCCAATTTTACTTTCACCTACAGGACCTAATTCAGGGGTGGGGACCTGGCTGGGGTTGGCAAGAGTTGGAGACCAGCAACATCTACAGAGCTCACATTCCCTATCCTTGCACTAGTCAAATCCATTTCTGTTAAATAAGGAAATCATACATTTCAATTTGATTTTCACTCCTTATCAAACGACAGAGTGATGCCTCAACTGCTTTGGCAATGCTCCCATAGAAGTGCAATGTGACCATTTTAAAAAGCGTTATATTCATCGTTTAAACTTGCTAGGGATTTAAAGAGCAAGCCAATAGATTTGGATTTTGAAGCTACAGCCAGGGAATTTGTATTGATCAGTTCCAAATGAGCAATTCTTAAGAGTAAAACAGCAACCCCTCCCCAAAAAGTACTTCTTCTGTTCATAATTAACCTGATACCACCACACAGCTTTGCTGCTGTAGTTTCTTGGCATGCAGCCTCCTAGAATATAGGGGGTTTGGCTGCTTTTATGTTTAAATTTGCATCTGAAACACAACATCTGCCTTGAAATATTAATTATCTATAAGTCCTTTATGAAATAAGTCAATATAGAAAGTCTTGATTAAGCTTTGTTAATTTATTATCCCTCTGATGTTTATTTAGTACAGCAGTAATGCTTCACTATCGCACAGCAGTCACCATTTGATGGCAGTTGCCAAGACTGAGTTCTATAGCTGCACGGGACAGAATAATCAGGGCTATATGTCTGATTAGAATTCCTCACATCATGCCCATTCTCCTACAGAGTTCAAGGAGCGCACTAATCAGACATGTTCCTATGCTGTTGGTCATGGAGAATTCATCACAAGAGACTGGACAAATGCCAGAATCTGTCTATAAGCATCCCAAAAACTCATGCTGTGATTATTCTAAAGACTATTGTGCTGAAACTTTGGACAAGGATTTTAACATTGTGTAATATGTGCAAAGGGAGCAGAGGAGGCAATGAGACAAACAAGACCCATATATGGATTAAACAGGACCATTGAGTATGGTATGCAGGCATAGTCAGCATGACGTAGAACAATGATCCTGATTCACACCTAACCCACCTGTTGGATACACACTTGGGAATTGCCTGAATAACATTTCCCATTGTGGCATGGGCAAAACATCTGAGAACCTGAGGTGAGTGAAGCCAGGCCTGTCCTTCCATCTTGGACCACATTCTAGTATGCTATCTCCACAGGAGTGGGTGGTGCTGTGGTCTAAACCACTGAGCCTCTTGGGCTTGCTAATCAGAAGGATGGCAGTTCGAATCTGCGCTACAGGGTGAGCTCCCATTACTCTGCCCCAACTCCTGCCAACCTAGCAGTTCGAAAGCATGCCAGTACAAGTAGCTAAATAGGTACCACTGCGGCGGGAAGGTAAACAGTCCTTCCGTGTGCTCTGGTTTCTGTCAATGTGTTCCATTGCACCAGAAGCATTTTAGTCATGCTGGCCACATGACCCAGAAAGCTGCCTGTGGACAAACGATAGCTCCCTTGGCCTGAAGTGAAGTGAGATGAGCGCTGCAACCCCATAGTCACTTTTGACTGGACTTAACTGCCCAGGGCTCCTTTAGCTTTTTATCTTTATGCTATCCCCATATCCCATATCTCATATGGGGGCGCTCCTGAGGTTGATGATCCTGCCCAATGCAATTGTCTGTTTCAGAAAATACAAGGAGTATTATTGCACAATACTTCTAAAACCTACTGCTATACAATCTTGGGCATACCCATGAAAAGGTATGCAACCCTCTCTGTTAATCACCTTTCCTCCCGAATTGGTGTGGTTGTTCTGAGGTGTGTTGGCCTAGGATTCTGAGGTGGTCATGACTCCTAGATTTCTATTGAAAGCAAGCTCTCCCAAAGCCATGGTATGCAAATGAAGTAGACAGTAGTCCGATCTCATCTGCAAATTTGAACTTAAGATACATAATATTTCTGAAATGATACAGCTTGTGACACTTGCATGTTTACAGGTCTATCCTCTCAGTTCTCACAGATGGTTCTTTTGAAGGAGGATAAATGGTCATGATAAAACAAGCACAATTGGATTTGCAGCTGTGAAACTTGGAAGCATGCTTTCGTTATTTTTATCCTTTTCAAGCACCATGTTTAGTAGGCAAAGTATTCATGTGGTCTGAAAGCCTC